>NC_049979.1:26327918-26446916 GCF_000003815.2 Branchiostoma floridae
TACAGTTATATTTGGTTATGACGTCACGATGACATGATGTGCGGTAATTTGGATGCTTTAATCTGATTTAACAAATGATTCAATGATTGTTGAATGTCGTTTGGATTACAATCATTATTTTAAGCGACCTTGATACATGGCGTTTCTTGTCTTGGATGTATATAATGTATTATTTACATAAATGACTAATATCCAAAAGTTTCAAACGTTATGGCGTCAAGGTTAAAAAATGTGCGTTACTTTTATCTTTTGATTTTGATAGTAAAACCCGTCGAGAGCGAGTAGAAATCCATTTGACTGCTATTGATTACTTAGTTACGTTTCTACAAGGCTTTGAAAGTGTTGTATTTATCTAGAATACCAGGGATCTGGAAAGCAACTGTTATTAGTATTGTCCATATTTTAGACGTTATGACATCACGATTGCGTGTGCGTTAATTCTGATTATTGAATCTTGTTTACTATCTAATTTAGTGATTGTAGAATGTCATTTGGACTTCAAAAATCATCAAGCTACCTTGCTATAAGGCGTCAAATGTCTTTGAGGTACATAATGCAGTATTTACATAAATGAACTTGTATATTTCTAACTATCAAACGCCATAGCGTTAATATGGCAGGGACCGGAAAGCTACTTTTATGTTTAAATAACGTTATACATAACGTTATATTGGGTGGTAACAGACAATAAGTAGCATTTTTTAAATCTATTATAGGTTTCAATGGAAATGAAGCAGTTGCAGTTTGTACGAATCGACGCCCGAATCAGATGCTACCTTCTGTGCAAGACAAATCGCCGGCTAAATCGTTGGCTTCAAGCAAATCGACGGCTGAATCGACGCAATGCTTGACTGTATCAATGGTCCAACTCATAAATCCACTTGCAAGTATAAGTCTCAAACAGTGAACGTCAAGACACGGCTAACTGAACTGGGACAGTAGATTTCAGGATGCAACCCCGAAGACACTATTTTAGACAGATACCACAAACCCCCATGTGGTGCCCACTTCAAATTTCTCGGCGTGGGGCCATCCCATTGAAAAACAATGGGGCCGACACCTCAGCGAAATGGTCAACTTTGATGCGCCGGATGCCGTCTTAGAATACATTTTGACATCTTGAATGAAGTCCACAATGTTCTCTGACTTATCAAGAGTATGATGATACAGTTATTATCCCCATTTGACAAATTGTTTATTTTCTATGATTTTTTTGTGTAAAGCATCCTTATGCCTAATTCTGGCTGTCGACAGAGGACATGTGCTTGCCATGCTGTTTTCACTAAGTTTTTGAGTCTGCGCACTACCGCACCAAAGATCGCGTGTGAAAATACGTCATTTCCGGTTCCATACATACCCTAGCGGCAGTAGCGCCCTAATAAATAGTCTTCACCGTGATAATTCAGTTACTCTGATCACGAGGGGGGGGGGGGGGGGGGGTAAAAGAGGCCATCTACATAACAGCACACCAGGCGAAACTCAACAAAAACGGGGGCCGAAATCCCCCGCCAGGCATTTATGATTCGTTACCCCAGTCATATGTCTCTAAGTCACGTGATCATAGTAACTGAATCATCACTCCTTAACAAGGGGGACGGAAGCGGGACTGACAATTCCAAGTAAGCAAATGTTTGAGTCTGATCTGGTGTTGACAAACTGCAAGAAGAAGATTCTGTCAAGAAGTATTGTTATAATGTATAAGTTAGCTTTAACTATATAGAAACGTATAATTATATGTGCTTTTAACGCTGATCTGGTGTTGAGAAGTGGCATATAGAAGAGAAGATCTAGCCTCCTTCACCGGCCTCTCTGGGAAGCTTGGCAATTTTTTTGAGGGGGGGGGGGCGGTAGGTCGATTAGCGATTTTTAACCGGGAATATTATGCTGGGAAAGAAATATATGCCGGGAAAGGAATATACACCGGAAAGCTTGTACGGGCTAGGCGAAATTGGCTTCCCAGTACTGTATTGTAACCATCTATAACTTCAATCAAACAGAATGTTAGACGGGTTTAAGTCTGATTTGATGTTGAGAAGCTTCAAGAGAAAGAGAAGAAGATTTGGATAAGAAGTCTGTAACTGATCTAAGATGTTCATCAGATACAAACTAGGGTTAATGGAAGGTCCATGTAAAAAAAAAGTCATTATTAGATAATCAAACATTTAATTAATCTCCCATTCATTGTTAGTTGTTACATTTCTTACAATTTTATATTCTAATTACATCATTTCATTCATTTCGCCGTTATGATATTGCATTGGTTATCAATTATTGAATTATTATGATTTATTTCCATTTTGTTAATTGATATAATTCTTTTGGTTACATTATTGTCTAATGTATAATTTTTTACACGTCTATTCAATCTTGTTACTTTGGAGGAAGACTTTGTACAAGCCACGAGGTCTTTTTTCTTCCCCCCTGCATGTACTTTCATTCTTTAATTTGTTTTCTGTTAACTTTTTTTTAAAGATTGTGCAAAATAAATAAAAAAAAGCCGTAGACCCTAATAGAAATTTTTGTTCTTGATGAAATTTTGTTGTGTGTTTTCTATTCTTATTCCTATATACTAGTACATTGTACTCATTCGAAAGTAAACAAGTGACCGTAGGTAACATACTCCGTGACGTAATAATGGTTTATGTCTGTTGTGTTGTTTTTGCTGTGTGTGAAATTGTGTTTATACCACATACAGAACACATCACATCGACTTAAACCAAATACTTACTTAAAAGATGACCTACCTATTACTGCCAAATGTAAAACTCAATCCTGTACGCCTCAACAGCAAAATCAGCGTCTCAAAAGAACGACACAAAGTGAGAACAAGTGACAGTGAGTACATGTTATATGTACGTATACTCTGATCTGTGACCGTAGCCGTAGGTACTCAGTAACGTTTTTATGGTTTCCGCCGCGTCAGTTGGAACAATATGATATATATTCTGCCGATGATATGGACAGTCACAGACAGTTTAATAATCATATGTCATAGCCAGCGTAGTCTGAGGAGGGTGAACATGGTTGGGAGGCCAGTACCAGACAGCACTTCGGCATTGGTGACTTTGTCCTTCCATGATATGACCAGGACGCGACGAATACACCTCATGTGGAGGGCATTTAACCTGCATTCCTGATTGGCATGTACATTTAGGCGCTCATGCGCATGCACCGAAATTCTAAAAAAAAAACACTTAATTTTTAAGACCATCCTTGACTCTTAAAAAGCCAGCCATCTTATTCATGCCTTTCGTGGACGATGATAAAAGAATCTTTTATTTGAAAAATCACACCGAAGGCTAATTAGAGGTACAGTTTCAAAGTAAGAATAAAGTAATGGAGCACATGACTTCAATGTCTAATATTATGATGCTACATTTGCACAGACACAGACAATGAATGAAGACCTTTTTTGCACATTTTTGCCATATCGGGCTAAGTCTATAACAAACAACAAGTCCACACAATAACGCAAAAGTCTGCGAAAGCTTTAAGTTCCAACAAGTTTTATCTGATGATGCTCAGAGAAATGTATACGATAGACAAGGAAACGATGTACACAAAATATCGATCTGTTCTTAATTAGCTGCTTCTTGACCTGCTAATACAGTATAGAGATAGGACAGAAATGTGCTCCTACGGTTTTTGCTTGGTGATAAGTCTAACAAGGGGAAGATGCTAATTATATTGTGGTATGTATAGAAGATAGCTGGAAAGAAAAGGTGATTTTTTTTCAGTACGCACAATAACATACAAGTGCGCGAAACTTTATTTGTCAAAGAAATGTTAAGCAAACAACCTACAGAATAACAGCATTTCTGCTCTAAATGATAACAATACATTGATAAAATTGTGAACGTCATTGGTTTTATAACAGGTTATTTTTTTTAATCGATTGAGTTGAAATTTGGCACAAAGGTAAAATATATCCTCTTGTGCAGATTCATAAAAGAAAAATCCAAATGTCTTAATTTGTTACTTAGATTTCTATGACTGACCGAGATAATTTCAAGATAACCACACCCTTGTCAGATGTTCACTTTCTCTACATATCTGACCCACTACAATTACTGCAGGAAACTAAAATTACATGTACGTCTGCAGAATGCTTACATAGGTTACGTGCCTGTTCTCATTTTCGAACTTCCGATAGTTCATCTTTTACAGCTGCTAGGTGGATTGCATAGAATATGACAGCGGATCCCGTTGAATTTAGAGCCGGACACGTGATTTGTTAATTGAGTATTTTAATTTTAGGCTAAATTTCCGTTAGCCGAAAGAAACAAACCTTGGCATAGTAATTAGGTGTGTTAAAGCCAAGAGGAGTACAAAATGGGATTCGTCTTAGTTTATTGGAAAGTATACAACAGAATCTTTTAATCGACACGTCGCATATCCTGTACCCTGAATATTGATCTAACTTAAACTTAAACCGCCGACTTCAAAGCGTGTGGCCCTTCTGAAATCAACTCAGTCGCTCATAAAAACCTGATCGACAAGTTGAGATATTTTAATCTCAAGTTAACAAACCTTTCTCTTACTACATATAGAAGAAGATGAACTTTATTGCACGACAACTGTAAAGGATACAATGTGTGGCAACATGTACATACAATACATATAGAACAGTTTAACTACATGAGTTGCTATTATCTAAAAATCTAAGAAACTAAGCTATTTTACAAGTGGTAATAGCAGTGGTATATTAAACAATCAGTCTGGCGTTGTGTGCTGCTTCAGGACAGTATGATATTTTCTCGTTTTTAAAGAAGTTGTACATGAATTGACCCCGACATAAAATCGCTCTAAAATCGCTCTAAAACGCAGACCCCGACATAAAATCGCTCTAAAACGCAGCCATATCCGTATTTGCTGATGCAGATACTAATCTTTAGTTCTTTATTTCTGTGATTCTTATCGATAACAGTTTTCTTCCAAATACATATTAGTCGTATCTAACTTATTAAATTTGTTTCTTTTTCAGCGCACGTATAAGCGGCAGGCCTGTTTCCCGCCACCACCGTTCATCGGTTCTGTGCCATCCGCTGTACATCTACAACTGGGCAGCTGCAGTACCATCACCGGACTCTAGGAGGCAGTCCTCTTCATGTTATTCCGCTCTTGCTGGTCAGACAGAGAACAATATTGCTTTTTAATAAGGGGCATTGTGCCACCTTGCTGAATCAATATTCGTAACAGTAGAACCGTTGCATCACTCCAGTAAACCCTTAGTGACTCCGTAGAAGTGTGTTTCAGTTTAAGGAACGCTTAGTGACCGATGAAGAGCTGTCTTGTTAACGTTGTTGTTTATTTTTGAGTGAGCTCGAGAAAAGTTTATTTTGTCAAAACCGTCTGGTTGCCTGGTGAATATTGGTTGAATATTGACCATGGAACATGTAACGTAGATGTACTTTATGCAGTTTTTTTTCGAAAAGTTTTAGATTTATTGATCCAATCTACACATATGGTCAGATCATATTTGATTCACACTAATGATCTCGAATGATAAGCATGTTTTAGCTCAAAACCAACATGGTATTTAGCACTAACGTGTGCAGAGAAACAACGTTGTATTATTAAGCAAGATTAAATCTAAATGAATAAATGAAAAATTCTATAGCGTTAACTTTTATTTTCCTTATGGACACATAACATTTGTAGGGACATTACCTGCATGTATGCAGGTATGGTTTTCACGGGCGTGGGAAAATTTGGAAGCTGGGGATTTAGGGCGCTGTATCTCGAGAACGGATGGTGCGAGCACGACGATTTTTGGTACGCGGGTTGGGGGTGGTGACCTGACACTAAGGTTTGATTTTGGGCCTCCCGGCGCTTGAACTTGACATTGCAGGTGGCATTTTTTTTGTGTTTTTTGGGCACTTTTGGCGCTGTGTGTCCGGAACGATACGCGCCATTGCGACGATTTTTGGCGCATGGGTGGGAAGTTGTTGCCTGTTGCCTAGGATTGACTTTGGGCCTTGTCGCGTTTGAACTTGACGCGGCAGGTCGAATTTTGTGTCCGGGAGGGGTATTTCCGGAGTTATATCTTCTGAACGGTTGGTGCGGGCGCGATGATATTTGGCACATGTGTTGGCGGTGGCTGAATAATTCTCAATTTTGATTTTGGCGCCCTTGGTGCTTGAACTTGACATTCCAGGTTACCTTTTGTGCGGGCACGGCGCGTGCGCTGTATCTCCGGAACGCAAGGTGCCATTGTGTTGCTATTTGTAACGTGGGCTGTTGCTGGTGTCCTGGTGGTCAGGTTTGATTTTGGGTCTCCTAGTGCTTGAACTTGATACTGTAGGTTGACCCTGTTTTCGCGTGGTTGGGGCATCCCCCCAATATCTGCTTGGTTGCTGACGGTTGGTTGGGTAGAACCATCATCTGTTTTGCTGATTGAGAGGTCTTTAAGTTACACCTAAACCATCATCTGGCCTGGCCACCTTCAATGTATCAGTTACTTTTATCAACAGTGTCTGACCTGCCAGATGATATACTTAGTCTAGTATCTGTTGCTGTATTTGTTAGGTACAGTTTGAGTTTGCTTCTTAGTCCGAGTTTGTGGTATTTTGAGAGCTGTGTAGTACTGGTTTAATGTTCTGGTACAAGTTCCTTTACCCTGTTGGCAATCAGCAGAAGATACACTTTTCTAAAGTGGAGGAGAAATGTATAGAGCTTGAGTGTAAGACAGAGGTATGTGTATGATTTTTCCTGTTTCTTGTTGTTTCTTTGGGGATGCCATTTCCGTATTGTATGCAGGTAATTTGTAGTTTGGGGCTAGTCATATTCGCTTGATTTTTGGGCCTGCTTAAACTATAGTACGGCCAAGGTTAAGTGGTAGAGGCTTTGTTTTGTTTTAAATTTGGTATCGTTTGTTGCATTTTGTCACTGCAAAAATATGATGAAATTGTTTCCTCCTCTAAGCAGCTGCTAATTGATTTGGGGGGATGTTTGCTGGGTGTTCACTCTGACTACAACAGCTTTCTGAAATTTTTATAGTTGCCAGCAGCTTGCCATTTATGAATGGGATTGACAAGGACATTTTGAGTAGTAAATTCTGCTGTAAAATTTGGCTTAGGAACTTCAGGAGATTTAGGTTTTAGTTGGACGGATTGAACAAAATATCATACCACCCTAATGCTGCTGGATGGGGCCTACCACTATTCATATTGTCTATGGAACTACTGTAAAAATATAATTTTTTCAAATTATGCAAATAACCTTCCAGTGTCAAGTGTTATAGCACTCCAGAAATAAATCTTCAATTAATATCATTGGTACAATAAGCAATAAGAAGATTTAGCAGCTGCATTAGGTCAGTACATTGAAATAGGAAGATATCAGTACTGAATATATCATATGTGACAGAATAACTACAAGGGCCATCTGACTCTGAGACCAAAAAAGGTAGGAAAAGTCGTCTCAATAACTTTAAGGTACTGTGGTTGGTTACATGCTTAAGAAATCCAAAATAATCAATGTTCATCCATGCCCAAACTTACACATTCTGAAAATGGAATTTCAGACTTTTGCATGGTGCACAACCAACACGGTAAAAATATCACTTTTCCAACCACGCAACCACGGACAAAAAGGAAAAAAATACACAATAGGCCTACAGACACCTAATACATTTCATGCAGGCCTGAGGTCTACGAACTCTTGTTGAGTATGTTTTTTACAATGGGCACAATAAATCTCTCCATGGTTTTTGACGTATGTACGAGGCTCAGAAGCCGCACGTAGAAGGAAAAATCTTATAATAAAAAGCAAGTGACTAATTTGCTGTTTGTACATGTACTAGTGGATTTCTATCATGCAGAAACTCAGTATATATCCTGTAGAGACTTAGAAGTGCTTTTAAGGCTGATCTGGTGTTGAGAAGCTGCATAAAGAAGACAAGATCTTGATAAGAGGTATTGTAACTATTGTATCTATAACTTCAATCAAATAGAAAGATGTGTTTGAGTCCGATCTGTTGTTGGGAAACTACAAGAAGAAGATTTAGCATGAAATCTCTGTCGCACTTCCGTCGACCTTCTTCAGGAGTGATAATTCAGTTACTCTGATCACGATGGGGGGGGGGGGGGGGGGGTTAAAGGAGGCCATCTACATAACAGCACACCAGCCGACACTCAACAGAGACGGGGGCCGATATCGCCTGCCAGGCATTTATGATTCGTTACTCGAGTCACGTGTCGCTAAGTCACGTGATCAGAGTAACTGAATCATCACTCCTTAAGAAGGTGGACGGAAGCGGGACTGAAAATTCGAAGTAAGCAAATTTTGGTGTTGTATGACAGTGGAAAATATTCAATAAAGAAGAAGGTTTGGCCAAGAAGTATTGTAATAATGTATAGCTTTAACTATATAGAAACTTATGATTATATGTGCTTCTAAGGCCTATCTGGTGTTGAGAAGTGGCATAAAGAAGAGAAGATCTTCGTAAGAGGTATCGTAACCATCTATAACAGAATGTTAGATGGGTTTGAGTCTGATTTGATGTTGAGAAGCTTCAAGAGAAAGAGAAGAAGATCTGGATAAGAAGCACGTAACTGATCTAAATGTTCAACAGATACAAACTAAGGTTAATAGAAGGTCTGTGTACAAGTCCGTAGACGCTAATAAAAAATGCGTGTTCTTGATGAAAATTTGTTGTGTCTTTTGTATTCTTATTGTGCTAGCCTATACACATTGTACTCATTCGAAAATAAACAAGTGACCGTAGATAACATACTCTGTGACGTAATTATGGTTTATGTCTGTTGTGTTGTTTTTGTTGTGTGTGAAATTGTGTTTATATCACATACAGAACACATTACATCGATTTAAACCAAATACTTACTTAAAAGATGACCTACCTATTACTGCCAAATGTAAAACTCAATCCTGTACGCCTCAACAGCAAAATCAGCGTCTCAAAAGAACGAAACCAAGTGAGAACAAGTGACCGTGAGTACATGTACGTATACTCTGATCTGTGACCGTAGGTACTCAGTAACGTTTTTATGGTTTCCGCCGCGTCAGTTGGAACAATATGATATATATTCTGCCGATGATATGGACAGTCACAGACAGTTTAATAATCATATGTCATAGCCAGCGTAGTCTGAGGAGGGTGAACATGGTTGGGAGGCCAGTACCAGACAGCACTTCGGCATTGGTGACTTTGTCCTTCCATGATATGATCAGGACGCGACGAATACACCTCATGTGGAGGGCATTTAACCTGCTTTCCTGCTTGGCATGTACATTTAGGCGCTCATGCGCATGCACCGAAATTCTAAAAAAAATACTTAAGACCAAATACCTAATTTTTAGGACCATCCTTGACTCTTAAAAAGCCAGCCATCTATTCATGCCTTTCGTGGACGATGATAAAAGAATCTTTTATTTGAAAAATCACACCCGAGGGCTAATTGTAGGTACAGTTTCAAAGTAAGAGTAAAGTAATGAAGTACATGAATCTCATGAATGTCTAATCAACTATGATGCTACATTTGCTGTTATTAGGTTCAACTTCTTCTTTAAAAACAATTGTTTATAAACTGTCCAACGTTCTACATACTGAGTAAGTTTTGCGATTTTTGTAAAAATGAAATTTTTTGGCGATCTCTTAAGTTGTAAAAGCTGAAATTGTGGCAACAATTCTGAAATTACCTCGTAGAAGGGACCTGAAAAGTGTATTTAAACAGCATCATACAGTTTTAAGTAAACTACTAGTCATTACAAACTTGTTTCCCAATTCCGGGAAAAAACTACGTATTAGAGCAGCCCGGCTAAGCATTACGTAAAATCAGAAAGGCTGATGCTCTATGGCAAATGACATACACTCTCTATGGAGAAGTCAGACTATTATACTTCAACTTGTTGCGCTTTTTTCTGAATATTTCTACAGCTTTATACCTATGCATATCTATCTTTATTTCTCATTATTCTTTGGTTTCTTGTACATATTTCGTACTCTTGTATATACCATTGTACGAAATTCAATGTTCACTGATCATCTAATTGTAAGAGTAGGTTAGCCGGTCAGTCCGACCATTTCTTCGCTGACATGCCAGAGTTTCCTGGCTGTGACGTCATCCTTGCCAACCGGAGCTAATTCATGTGGCTTGCAGTCACTAAGGAGGAAGAGAAATGAAGAAAATATCATTAATTAAACGGTCGGCAATTTTCTCAGTTTTCAGCCATGCAAAGGCTTCTCTATTTTTCGTTACAGTTACAGTATCAGTATCAGATAATTTGACCTAGGCTTTATTCAGATTGTAAACAATACAATACAATACATGTATTATAGATACAACTAAAACGAACGCGGATTTTCTTTTGTTCAAGTAATATCCATGAAAGGGCGGACGACAATATTGAGATGAAAACGTAATTAACAAAGAACAATGCCATGATTTTCAGGTCGTTCAAACCCCCAAGCACGCATGCGCGGCGACAGGAATTGTGGGGAACATGTCAAAGGTAAGGGCGCCTGAGACATTTAAAAAACACGTCAGGACAATGTTGTGCAAATCACCACAATGGTCGAGACGTTCAAGAACTGTTTACAAGGCGGGGGCCTTGACCTTTGACACATGACCCACAATTCCTGTCGAGTGGACACTGAGAATGATGAACGAGAATTTTAACGAAGCGCACAGTATCACAAACTACAAGTGGCGTTATCGTAAAACTAACTATAGTAAAATAACGGTAATGTCGTAAAACAGCCTCACCTGAAGTAAGCACCGGACGTCGTCTCTAGTTCCTTGTCCACGGCGAGTCTTACAGTGGTTTGTGCTCCTTGTTTGGCGGTCTTGGCGAACAGGTAGACCCAGGCCGTGAAGAAGGGACCAAGTAGCAGCATTATCCAGCCCAGAGTTGTGGAGAAGTTACGGGACAGCTCGGTACTGACGACTCCCGGATGGAGGGCGTTAGCCGTGACACCAGTACCTAACGGTTGTCAAATTCAAAACAGAGTCTAATTTGCATAATCATCATACCATTACGTTTGTCTTTATCAACGTTACCCAGAGTTCAACAGTCATGACAATCCGTTCATCTCTTCTTGACTTCCTCTTTCGAAGGCTGCAACTGAAAGGCAGTTAAAAACTGAGAGCCCATACATTTTCCGCCAACCACAAGAGCTGTATACCAACCAAAGATCTTGCCCAGATCACGAATTCGCGAAATATCAAAACCAAATCTCGAGATCTTATCAATATCATGCATTCAATAGTTATCGCATTGACAGACAGACAGACGAACAGACACACACACACACACACACAGACACAAGTTTGAAATGATGCAAATTGGGTCTTTTGGGTCCCAGTTGTGATCAATTCATGCTCTTTGCATAAGATACATAAAGGGTAATGGTACCGTCGTCTGACTATGGTTAACTGTATACACAGCCCAATTTAGATGTCATTAAAAGAAAACAATAAAATTGAATGCGTCAAAAAGCCGTTCCTCAAGCAACTGGATATAATTTCGGAAACAGACGTTTCAGATAGTACTAGTATCCAGGATCCGCCGTCAGTATCACTGACGACAGATAGTGGATACCTGGATGTCTATTATAACCTTCATCGACGTAATGAAATTGGACGTTTTCCGCGTACCTTCTAGCCTCCTGGCCAACTCTCTCATGAACAGAACGCTTGCTAACATGGACTGACAGTACGCCCCGTGCGGACTGTACGACTTCTCGCCGTTGATGTCGTCAAAGTTGATCTTTCCTCTCTTGTACAAGACGGCAGAGACGATGATGACCCTGCTGGGAGCAGACGTCTTCAGTAGGTCCAGTAGTAAGTTGGTCAGTAGGAAGTGACCCAGGTGATTCGTGGCAAACTGTCTGTCAAATCCGTCTTCGGTAACCCATTTTGAACAAGCACTTACGGCTGGAACGAGGTTTGGAAATTCACAAAAATGTAATTATTAACACGAAATGCGTATATGCTGTTAATATTTTAGGATGGCGAATTACTATGCCTCGAGTTCGCGCGCATTGAAAATATGCAGTGTTAGGATTTTTTATTATCATTGGCGCAATAATACCTTTAAGCCCTTAAATCTAGAGGGATATCCTTTATTCCTATACACGGCCCGGCTTTTCTGCTTCAGAAGTATTTCCTGTGAGAGACGGTCGCTAGATCTGAGACTCCTTTCGGGGATTTGAAAACATCTAAGGTCTATTTTATATCTACACATACAAAGGCCAACAAATGCAATAAAAACACGTAGCGATATTTTACGAAGTGACAGATAAAGGGCCCTAAACAGAAGTGAGTGTTATTTAAAGGACGTAAAAATGTACCCTACGTCACTGTGTATGATAAAGTAATCACAAGTCCTGTGCGCATAAAAAAAGCATTCAGGATTCTACTTAACCCCCCTGGTACCTATGAAAATTTACAAAACTTATTCCAGGGGTGGTAGGAAAGACAGTTTTGCCTTATATGAACCAGTTGGCCTTCTTGGTGTGCTAATCGCCTGTGCTGTGTTACTTTGATTGTAAAAAAAAAATATCTACAGTTTCAAACCTGCATTGTTTATCAGAATGTCCAGGCTCGTTTCTCTCTTCTTGATTTTTGCGGCGAACTTGCGAATGGAGGCGAGAGATGCCAAGTTTAACTCCTCCACGACGACATTTCCGTTTCCGGTGGTTTGCCGGATGTCGCTGGCAGCTGCATCCGCTTTCGTGATGTCCCTGCAAGCCAGGATGACTCGGGCCCCTGGACGG
This sequence comes from Branchiostoma floridae, assembly GCF_000003815.2. Classification (NCBI taxonomy): domain Eukaryota; kingdom Metazoa; phylum Chordata; class Leptocardii; order Amphioxiformes; family Branchiostomatidae; genus Branchiostoma; species Branchiostoma floridae. The sequence goes on from NC_049979.1 coordinate 26,340,658, forward strand.
TGCGTGGAAAAAGCGATTGTTTTGTTTGACCGTATGAAATTAAAGTACAATATTTTCCTTTAATATTCCACTATTATGATAGTTGTTTCCATTCTGTCGGGAGTTGGTAATTCACTACAAATCACCCGGATGGAAGCCTGGTGAACCTCCGTCTCGCATCAGCCATACGGTGATTTACATAATTCACCATGCCCGGGAGAGGAGATAGGCGCCGCCAGGGGAATAACTGCCTGTCGAGCCAGTATCGGTATGCAAATGTTGTGCTGCCCCTACGACTGATTAAAAAGCTATGGGACTGATTATGATAGTATTATTTAAGTAACATACACGTAAGCATTTAGCCAAATATACACCCTTCTCCTGTTATTGAACATTCCGCCATCAAAAAATCATTCTTCAGACTCACTTTTGTTGCAAGTTGATTCAATTATGACTGTAAGTGGCGTCATATCAAACATTTCGGAGCACAGCACAGTGGGTCAATTACTGAAAATCACCATGATTAAGACCCGATTGCTTCTTTGCGAACCGCTGTGCTAGTTTCCGTTGTCATGTTAAATGTAACAGGAGAAGGGTATATAATTTGCTGCAAATGCTTGCGTGTATGTTAGCTTAATGATGACTATTATGGACGTGGAATTAAAAGGAAAAAATGTTTACTTTGGTTTCACACGGTCTCCATCATACAAAGGAGGATATAACCTCCTTGATCATACATCTATATTGCAATATGTCAATATGTTGAAGACGTAGCTAATAGTCAACTATGATTCGATATTTTTGTAATGCCGGTCGTTACAATATCAGAATTGCGGATATGTGAAAATGCGAATAATTTTACTTTTATTTGAGGAACTTTCATGAACGTTATGTACGTCGTACGATACGACAATACAACTGGTAGGAAACAAGCGAAATACTTTTTTTTTTCAAAACGCCGATGGAATGGACACGATATGATAGGATGAATATAGGATTCAAGTGGCCTTGAAAAACGCTTATGAATACATATAAGTACTAACTCTAGGTCACTTTTATCCACTGGGTAGCCTACATCCTTTGAAAAAAAGGGGTATGTAGGGATGTCAAGTCGACGGACGGACGGCGGGTTCAACTTGCCGTAGTTTCAAAACATTGCAGTTTGAAACCACCGTCCGTCGACCTGATATCCCTAAGCACTCTGTTTTTAAATGCCACGGATATAAGCTACCCCACGGGTAAAGGTGAACTAACGTTACTTGAGTCTGTTTTTCGAGGGGTCCCATTTCAGTTCCGCAAATATTTCATAAAACGCTGAGACTGAAAATTAGGTACTAGAATGTTAAACAAAAGTCAAACGGTATGTAGGCAAATATATGCATACCGTAAATTGTGGACAGAAACAGAAGTCATACAAAGGGCGGTCGCCAAACACTGTTACTACTACATAAAAGAACACCTGTTCTATCCACCCCCTCCCTATACAAACAAAAACCGACCTGGCCTTGAATTTAAAAATCTCACATGAACAAGAGTTAAACGCTAGTTCACGTACCGTTATCCTTGGGGTAAACTATATCCGCTGTTTTTAAAAACAGTGTATTTAGAGATGTGAAGTCAGTATCTGTATCTATATAGCCGGTATAACCACCGTTCGGCGTAACACACCAGCTTAGTCGACGGACGGTACGTGGTTTCAAATAATATTTTCAAAATACAAATTACAGATTGACACCATATAATGCTCCGTCCGTCGAATTGATATCCCTAAATATCTCTTTTTTTGAAACATCGGATATAGGTAACCTCGCGGATAAAGGTGACTAGCAAAACTGGATTAGTCAACGTTCTGCACCAAATTCAGAAAGGCAGCATTTCGTTAGATTCAAACAGCCTGGCTAGCTTCGCTTTCCGCTAAATTTAGGCCCCCGAACCAGGCTTTACGTAGGACTTAACCGGTAGTCCGATACACTATATATCTGCCCTTTTCGCGTTATCAGCTGTTTTGATTTGGCAAGTTTGGCCATGTTGATTTGATTATTTGGATGACGTCCCAAGGGAACCCAAAAACTGATGCGAGCGTGCGAATAAAAAAAGTTTGACAAAGAAAGTTGTACTCATTATGAAATTAGAGTGGTCTGGAAGGTTGAACATATGACTGAAAACACAGAATATGGTATACCAAACGATAGATTCTTCATTTTCGTTCTTTCACATCTTTGACCTTGGAATATTCTCTGACATTAGTATACGTTTTCCGATAGATATTTGTTTTTGCAATCCACGCCATATATTTGCATATTTTGAAGCTGCTTTGCACGACTCACAGTATGGTTGAAGACTTTTTATTCTATTTTTTGGAAACGGTAAAAAAAAGTATGCGCGTGTGTATGTTATCCATATAATTAAATGAACATGGCCTTATGATTCCACTGAGAGACGAACGATACCTTTGGCTGCCAAAGCACGTGCTGTCTCTTTTCCAGTGCCTTTGTTCGCTCCTGTGATGATGACCGTTTTCCCATCGAGACGTTCTCCGCTCTTATACCCACCGTCACCGTTATCACTGTACCGCTTCCAGAAGAAGTAACCAACGCCTAGTAGGAATTTTGAAAGAAAACAGACGTTGTACATTCTTAGGGACGAGTCAGAAATCATCATTGAGGGTTGGGGAAGAGGTGCTCATTTTTGACTAGGATAGACATAATACAAAATTTCTCTTTTGCGTATGATCGAAGTAAAATAAAATGAAAATATAAAAAGGTATACATTGTTGTTGGGTCGAAACGGTATGTGGGCGTTTTCGCCCCATATACTATTCAATGCTTTGTCCCGTTTCCGTTGTTCTTTTTCACGTTACAACTTTTCCATTGTCAGTATTGTAGTGTGCAACTTACCATCTCGTCTGTACCTCTACGGTCACGGTGTGAGTGTTGACCGCCCACCCGCTCACTTCATTAGCGCAAGAATTTTACGGGGTCGGTTTCAATTTACTTGACTCACGTATTTGACAGTAATGAGAAAATATGCAGCTAGAAAATTCTAGTAGGCATTTGATTTAGTAGACTAGGTGGTTTTAAAATACCGTTGACGTTGGTTACCGGTCGCTACTGTACCAGTGTAAGTCACCCAAACGTCTACAAACATCTAAGTCTTAGATTGCTGTCATTCAGAAGCCATGCACACGGCATGTTCAGGGTATAAACAAACTAGTTCGGGCGTGACACCCCAGGCGAAAAACCGAGTCAGGCACAAAATTACGAGATTACGAGGGCAGAAGCGAAGAGAACTAGAACGCAGACTACCTGTTAGGAACTAAAACCTCTTACACTATGTTAGAACTCACCTACGAATACTGCAAACACTACGATAGGAAAGTTGTTGAGTACAAATTGGACGAAAACACCAGCGGAAGCATTGTCAGACGCCATCTTTGTGTGCGTCATTTACATGCATTCTTTTGTAAGTGGTATGCACGGTCGACCTCTAGCGATCTGAATAATCATGACTCAGGCGGCTCGACACACCCCCTTTCCTGTTTCGTGTGGTCTCAGTTTGAGCCGATTAAGTTTAACCGGCTCTGTGTTGTGAATTGAAAATTTCGGTGTATGTTGTGGAAAGTCGAGTGAGTCAGGTTTTAAAAATCAACAAAGACACCGATCCGAATATTGTCTATCGTTTCTATCTGGGTCTATACAAAACTTGGTCTAAACAAGGAGCTTTTCTCCTCGGTCTAAATCAGGGGGCCTGTTGTTGAATTTCTTCGGGGGCATGTTGGCCCTTCAGCCGAAGAGTTGGCCTGTATTGGCCCTTGAAACAGTCTACGTTAACGTTATCCTATCCAGGTCACCCGGTTACGAAATAGTCGTTTGATAAAACTGTTGTATTTCAAATGCATATAATTCATCACCCTAGAATCCCACTTTAATTCAAATTAGTAACTTGGCAGTAACACATATAAATGTTATAACTGGTAGGTGATAGGGTTATAAACATACCGGCTACCATGCCCGCCCATAGAGTTAGAACACGGTATTGAGTCTTTTCCGCCAGGTCAGCTATCGCCATGTCGTCCAAAAGATTAGAAGGGGACGATTTTGCCCCAGGCGCCCTCTGTGACCAACCATTGCCCTCGGCGTTAACTCAAGCATGAGTAAATGATCAGAAAGGTCGGCGAATCTGTGGAGTATCAATTGTTTTTATCTAGCCTGCTGATAAGGTAATGTTAATTCGATTATTTTGATGACATCAGTGCACGCATCAATTTTCGACCGTTTCCCAAAAAGGTTTTCAATTATGATACATCGTAAAATTCAGCTGCAAAATGAGCAAATATAAACTGTAGATTCCAAAAAAGAATATGGAACGACCGATACTAAATGTCGTAGAATGACACAGTGAATTCCACGGTTAAAGAGGAATATATGAAAGAACACAACAATTGAGAATTTATTGTTCAGTATACTATACTGTGTGTGCGTGTTTAGAAGTTTATACCACCGTACCATACTATATGTTAAACCTCAAAGATTTTATACTGAAGGCAACTTTAGACAGACTATTTTTATTCGCGGGGTCGCATCATTTTCGGTCTCCATAGCAGGCTGTCTTTTTTCGTCGTTTTCAGGACTCAAAATACACGTTTGCTGGCCATTTCTTTTTGGCAGTTCAAGTAACCCAGTACAGAATGAAATTCAAATGGCCACCAGACGTGTATTATGAGCAAAAAAAAGACGGAAAAGGCCCAGAGATTCTGCTAAGGAGGCTAGTCATTTTGGGGTTTCCAGCGCATAGTCGAAGATGTCCATGCAATCAAATCAACATGGATTAATTTGTGCGTGGGCTACGGTCTTATCTATGCCGCAATAGATTAAGGTTAAAACGACGAGAAATTTTGCAGCAAGGGAGGCTGACGTCTCTCAGTCCATGAATTTCATATGTCTTGAGATACCACCGAGAGACTGAACTTTTACACCCTCTGGCGGTGTTCATTGGAACTTCAGCTTCATGTATCACACGACGCTATAAGGGACTGTACGATATTTATCAGGGGGGGAGGGCTGGTGCGTTAGGGGGGGAGGGCCATGTTAATTTTTTTTGAGGTGGGGGGAGGGCCATGTTAATTTTTTTTTAGATAGGGGGGAGGGCCATGTAATTTTTTTTTAAAGAATTGTTTATACTCTTTTTGTTTTGATATCTTCACATGGCCCTAAAACTGATAAAATAAGCCTTCTGAATGCAAGAGCTTCCGGAGGGCTTTGCCCCCCTAGGCCCCCCAAAGTGGCGCTGCCCTGGACCAGTGTTCCCGCCAGGCATACGTCATTCCGTCTACGGACTTATTTTTTTCTGGAAAGACGCACTCGGCTCGGCTGAGTTTCCCAAAATATTTAAGTTAAAAAAAGCGGTGCACGGTAAATATGTGAAGAATCCAAAACTATACACTTTATTTTTTATTTAAAACATTTCTTTTTTTTTCAAAAAGACAAAATTTGCGGCAGAAAAAGGGGCCGCAATATTGTTGTCAAGTGTCGATCGAGTCGGCTGTGCACTGGCATTGGCGTCCGTAGCACATGGTGCGGCACGCCCCCCTCCCCAGACGGACTGTCGATCGCAGCGCCCAGCACGTCTTTTCTGGCTACTCCTTCAAGACTACGCCGGCACTGATCACTGCCAAAGATGCGGCAGATCGCCCTCCTTCGTATAATGTATAACGTTCTTGGTCTACTCTACTCTATGTAAAAAGAAATCCAGCGGTGAGCCAAAGATTTCACGCCGAAAACGGGGTTACCTGAGGTCGCACGAAACAAACGCACGCTCGTGGAAAATGACGGCGCGGCCTTGTAAAGCCCGACCGATTCGATAATTGATAAATTTGAGTAAAATCCTCAGGCAAAATAAAAAAAAAAACACAAGGTGTGATGGCGCCGTTTATTCTATCCTCTGGAAAAACTACTAGCATTTGATGCGGGAGGGCGCAACATCGATCGCACGAGGTAGGCATTCAATGCCGGAAAAAATTGGCAGGATTTTTCCATGGGCTGACGAACTTACTGGCTAGAGCCCTGTTTGGAAGCATCAAAACCCCAAAATTTTCATATAGAAATGACTGGACAAATAATACCCGGGCCAGATCACGGACTGCTGATTCCCCGAGCTTATAGTTATAACGTATTTTTGGGGAGAGGGCGGACGTCGATTACTGAAAAACGGGAGTAAAAAAGGCAACCGGCATCCAATCTTAAGGGCATAATTTTCCGCTCAAATTGCAGGAAATTCTGTTTTAGAGGGTTTGAAAATCCAAATTTTCCCAGGGGAGCATGCCCCCAGACCCCTGCCCGACGCTGTGAAAAGATCCTGGCGAGAACACTGGGCCCTTGTGTCCTGACGTCTATATTAAGATCATTTTATCGGTTGTTTTTCTACCTGTTTAATTATGCCTGTCGGGGGGGAGGGTCATGTTGATTTTTTTTAGGTGGAGGGGGAGGGTCACGTTAAATTTTTTTGAGATGGGGGGAGGGCCATCAAAATTTTTTTTGATCCGACTTCCAATGCACCAGCCCTCCCCCCCCCCCGATAAATATCGTACGGTCCCTAAGAGAGTCTGCATCCTCTTTTCCGTAAGGCGTAGGCAGCCAATTTTTATTTCCCGTAACTCTTAGAAAAAAAACATCCACGTAATTTGTAGCGAGGCGACCACATTTAGCGTAATCGCCTTCCTTGATTTAGCGTAATACTTCTGAATTCAGATCGTTGTCGGGACCCTCCATGCAGACCCTCTTATAAGAATACAAGATATATAGATTTTCAAGATGGACACCATAAAAGTTGTAACAAGAATTGATGCGACAAAAATGACATCACAGCCAAAAAGTCATTCATTTCTCTATTCAAGAGGTGCACAAAGTGACACTAGTGTGGTAGGCTGGTAGAGTTAGCCAGAATTTAGTCATACAATAAATTTCTATATTTCTAATCATCACATTAAACCTTCGTAACATTGACTACGCCCTAAAGTACACTCACATTTGGACTTACACAAAAATAGAAACCAAATCAGTAATCAGTATCAGTATATCAGTAATAAAAGCTAATCATAAGCCTCAAACATTGGGGGTATCTGTATACATGACTGTAAGATATTACAGGTAGTGGAAGATGATATTCAAAGGTTCATCATCTAGCTATCTGGATTTGTTAGTTTAGAAACATCAAATCATTTTTAGGTTGTAACTGATCACTGAATACAAAGTTTACAGAATACGCAGACTGCCCGTTGAAAAATTTCCTTGAAATGCATTTGTTGGTAGTTGACAAAACAGAATAGTATTTGAGGCTTTTTATTCTTTTCGGTTTTTCATCTTGAGATAATAGCACCTATTTTCCTACACCTTCCTATAGGATTATATGCATTACTGGTTAAAAAACTAGAACAATGCAGTCCCACCCGCGAAATAAACAATATCCTTGGGGAGTCAACTAAATCTAGTATATGCTAAAACCTGGCTGACGCGTCCACTTTGGTGGGCGTGGCCTTTAACCAACTGTAAGCCAATCAAAGGTTCATCATCTAGCTATCTGGATTTGTTAGTTTAGAAACATCAAATCATTTTTAGGTTGTAACTGATCACTGAATACAAAGTTTACAGAATACGCAGACTGCCCGTTGAAAAATTTCCTTGAAATGCATTTGTTGGTAGTTGACAAAACAGAATAGTATTTGAGGCTTTTTATTCTTTTCGGTTTTTCATCTTGAGATAATAGCACCTATTTTCCTACACCTTCCTATAGGATTATATGCATTACTGGTTAAAAAACTAGAACAATGCAGTCCCACCCGCGAAATAAACAATATCCTTGGGGAGTCAACTAAATCTAGTATATGCTAAAACCTGGCTGACGCGTCCACTTTGGTGTGCGTCGCCTTTAACCAACTGTAAGCCAACATTTAGGCGATTCTCTGATTGGATGTTACAAGAGTGTGCCAATCTCTTTACATCTTGCTAGTTGCATTAAAAAACTGCAGCAAACACTGCGTTATGTTGTCTACTCCTCTTTTTATTTGGAATCTGATGACCTCAGGGTGTTCTGGGTCTTCCCAAGACTGCACAGTCAGCACATCTCCTGCTTTAGCCTGTCCTTGGTGGAGTGTCTCCACACGTTTGACCCGGTAGCGAGCGGCGTCTCCTGTGATGATCGAATACGCACCCTGCTCCGCTCCATGGAAGGCACAATCGCAGCAGTAGCGCACGTACTGATAGAAAGGGGCGTGTCGGTACAAATCCATGTCGCTCGGAGCGACTTTCACGCTGTACGTAAACGTTGGCTCTGCCGTGATGTGTCCGTACGGTTCCACAATGGGTACCGGAGGAGCTGCACACAAGTCGGGATATCGCTGAGACACCCAAGCTGCCCATGGCTGGGAGCGGTGCGTCTTGGACGATACACTTTGACAGTGCCTATAATCTTCCGCTATGACGTCTTTACCGTTGGCGTCAAGAATCTTCAGCTTGAAGACCATGGACGTCTTCCCTATCTTACTGATACTCAAGGTGTAAGGTATGGAACAACCGGGGACAATTTCGTTGTGGAATGAGGGAGTAAACTCAATAGAGAGGCTTCGTCCAAAGAACAGGTCTACAAACGGCGGTTCGTCTTGTGGAGGCGTAAACCAGTGACGATGCATATCCGCCCATTGCATATTGGTGTAGCACACAACTCTCCAGATTGGGACGGCACCTGCGATGTATGATGAACAGGAAATACTTTAAAGACATATATAAACATTTCAGTAACTACGAAGTTCATCTGTGTTGGTAGATAGCCGTTCTGAATCGAACCTGTTCTGTAATTTGCAATAATAAAACTAGACTTGCCCAAATTTTCCACCGTCCAACTCCAATATCTGTGAAGGAATGTTTGCCTAAAATTCGTCTTTTATTCCTTGGGTAGGGGGTAGAAGTTCCTCCACTGAATGACTTTTTGTCACGTATTGCCTTATCTATGCGCATCATTTCATTTCATTCTGTTACATGTAGAGTCTATATTCCGTTACAATATTGCATTTTACCTATGTTACGTTATGTCTTTTGTACGTATAGTGGTGGAGATGATATAACTTTGCACACTTGAGGGCGCCATCACTAAGTCACGCCTTTCAACTTGAAGAAAAGAAGGGAATGCGCAATCGACTGCTTCTGTGACGCCATGTCGTACAAGACTTTACAACCATCCCTCGACAGAGACGGAGGGCGACATAGGCTTTCTGCAACTGATGATCCACTGCTGACCGAGTCACATATACTATCTGCATAACGTGACGTCACAGAAGCAGTGGGTTGCTCGATTATTGGACAAAGACTGGATTTGGACATTCATAACTTTGGGGTAGCCTAATATTCATTTTTTAGATTACAGATCAACTTTGATCTAGATTGTGTAAGCATTCAGAATGTATAAAACATTTGTTTTCTATATGTATACATACATACAAACCCCATATGAACATCGAATGCTTAAACTAATGAAGCTACATGCAGCTAAATAAGCTACAATCAAAATCTAACCAATCAACCAAACAATATTTTAGACAAGAAGAAAATATATTTGTGCTTTTATATATTTGATGTCCGTCACTCGCAAGGTATTACATCAAAGGTATTTTGTTACCTGTGTGGTCGAAGTCCCATGGTTGTGGACTGAACGTTGCGGAGATGGTTCGGTATTTCTCATCGAAAGATGTCTTCACTGATGGTTGGGGCGGAAATGACGTTGTTTGAACCGGAAATGACATGTTGACATCCCTTGATTCTGAAGAACGACCTAAGTAGTATCAGCGGAGAAAAGAGTCTAGATAAGCGATCTTAGGTACTTGCCGTCTTGGCCTTTTCAGGGGAAAAAATTGATAATTTTTTTGGATTGTCTAGTCAAAGTGGCGGATGGGAGAAATTCATTTAGGCTCATTATGATACGTTTTATTTGCATTTTCTCAATTGCTAAATCAGTGTCTTTGCCGCCTTGTGAGCAGATATATATAGTCAGGAAAACAATGTCACTTTGCTACCAACTGAAATAATGACAATGACAATGAAGTTTATTGCATATTCATGCCCTCCTAGGGCTAAATGCAGTAAGTCGCATACAAAGAGTCTGATAAGTAAGCTATTCTATGTTCTACTTACGACTATATTTCTACATGCTTCTTCCCTCAACATGTGAAGACGAACGACACAAAACATACATAATCTATCATTTGGAGGAGTTCGGGTGTATCTACCAGCTTCAATTTGTACAGGATGATCACTGATCCTTAGTTTAGTCATGGCTCGGCGATAGCTAAAATTTGTTATATCAAGGTATTTTTCTCTTTCATATGTATACTTGAATTTTCTGTAGGTTCTTAATTTATTCCCTTGGTTTTCTTTAATACCAGGGGAGTTAATTTCTGAGTAAAAGTTTTGAAGACAGGTGTCTTCCAGTCTTTGTTTTATTTCAGCCTGAGCCAACGATGTGTTGTGATCACTGTTAATTAAGCAATAGGTACGCAAACCCTGACTCCTCCAGGATTTTACTAACATTGGATAGCCAGCATGGTAGCTTACGTCTGTGCAAGTCCTGTTGTACAAGGAAGGCTTCAAATTGTAGGCTATTTGTTGGAACTTCTTTAACTAATCTTTTGTAATATATGAATATAATCTAGTATATACTTCAATCCACAGGGGATACCTGCCCAATTCTGCTCTTGTTGCTAGATTACTCGAGTTTTTTCTTACACCTAACATCCATTTACAAAACTTAAGATGAAGTTGTTCAATTGGTGACTTGTCGTTCAATCCACTCTTGCCCCATACTTCTGCACCATAAGTCAATATTGGGACAACGCAGGCATCAAATAGTTTACAATATACTGAAATGAGAGGGTTGGTATCTCCTAGGGTTGTTTTAATGCTGAACAGAGCTCTTAGAGCTTTCTTTTGTAAAGTTTTTTTAATCGCTGTTGTGAAATTGCACCCGGCTGTAAACACCACTCCTAAATAGCAGTGTGAGGAAACTATCTCTATGCTTTTGTTTAGTAAATGGAATTTGAAATTTGAGAACATATGACCCTTTTTGTTAAATACAATTACTTTTGTCTTATTTAGGTTCACTGATAGTTTCCATTTGTTGCAGTAACGACCTAGTGCGTTAATTGCATTTTGGAGGCCATTTTGGCTCGTTGATAGTAGGACAAGGTCATCGGCATAAAATAGACTTGATACTTTTGATGTATTTAACAGGGGCGCATCAAAATAATAATGATTTCCCCACGTTTTCCCTTGTCTACATTCGATTTCTGCTGAACACTCTCTTGAAATATAAGTAGTTACTCCATTGGAATATGCTAATACTGTAACTATACCAACATCATCATCATATATCAACTATACATACAGTAAAGGGAATTAGGCTCCACGTTGTACTCGTGGGCCTTTGTACATACTATGCCGTACCGGTCATACCGCCTAGCCGTAATTGACAGGTTACGACTTAGCCGCAGGCATAAATCATAAACGTTGGCATGTAGTTGACAGGGGAGGTCAGCTATTCACTGTCACAGAGCGCACATATAACTTCAAATATCTTGACAAATCTTACCAGGAATATTCAGCGGATCTCCAGAAAAACACCAACAAATACATGTTCGCTCAAAACAACCCCGATAGCCAGTGAATTGCTTGGAGATAATGCCCCCAACCCCCACCACACACACCGTGACACGCGTACAACAACTCTCCACCCTCACGTCAATCGACCTTGAAGCAGAACTTGGACCGTTCATACAAGAATTCGTAGAAATGAATCAATGCCGTGCCTGAGTGGCTCCAGGTTCACGAAACCTGATACCAACGGGGTCTTTGTTTGGATCGAAAACTGAGGAAGGTAAGGTTTACCTCTAACAGCCCCATCGAAGTTCACGCAGGTGACCCAAAATGGCGGTCGTGATTGTTGTCGTCTGTCAGTGCTGTAAACATTAACGTTGAAAATCCGGGACGAAAACCAGGATCTAAGCCGAAACATAGTCAATTCCTGCGCTCAGCTTCCTAGGGTTTACAAACACCTTATCAGATGATAAAAAAATGGGGATATGCTCCAACCACATAAGCTTACAGTGTTTGCCTTTCGCCTAGCGCAGACGCCATGTGTTCTGATATTGATCAAACATTTTGTAACTTGGTCAGTCGGCAGGCTAGTAAGAGGGTAGCCTGTGTTTACACAATCTCTCGCTGGCTGGGGTTAATGACCCCATCATAGGGCTGCGGCATTTGGAGGACCGACCGCTAGGGGCGCAATTTTAGTTAGGCTGGGAAGAGGGCAATTCACGTATCACCGCAAGCTTCGGTGAAATAGAAAAAATATAAGAAAAGACAATAGAGCACCGATTTTTATAGGGCAATAACCCTAAAGCTATCATGGACAATCAGATTTGAAGACTCCTGTACAACTGTTAGGAGTATATGTTAAATGTTGATCATGATAATCAATAAGTTTAACATTTATCTTGCATTTGAATGAATAAGGAATATTTTATATATTATGGTTCAGTTCATTTCAGTTCATCCTCATATGAGGTGCCATTAACAATGTCTGCCCATGCGTTTCTATCAAGCATGGCGGCTAGCAAGTTGTAGTCCTTTAAACCAACCTCCTCCCCCAAAACTTTCTTAAGTGTTAGGTTCGGTCGTTCCCTTTTTCTCTTTCTCTTATGGTAACGGAGTGTTTTTAAGTGTCATGTGAAATTTGAATATGTTTATATATATAACCTTAAACGCATTTCAGTTGTTAGACTGCACGGTTTTACAGGAAATAAACCATTCATTCATTCATTCATTCATTCATTCATTCATTCATTCATTCATTCATTCATTCATTCATTCATTCATTCATTCATTCATTCATTCATTCATTCATTCAGTACGTCTTTAGATGTAACTGTTAACTAGAGTTAAACGAGGTAGCCAAATGATGTTCATCTTTACGAATGTCGTATCAAAACGGTTATCAAAAATCTCAAAAAGGCTTCCAAATTCACTCACTAGTAGTTTGATATCCCAAAGTTCCTTTCCTCTGGATTGCTAAACATGTCTGGCTACCGTTTCGGTGGTACAGACAGATGTTCTACTTTGGCAGTTTGTACCGACACATTATATATTAACCAAATTGATTTTCAAACTGCCAACTGGGAAAGAGCTCGCCTACATGTAGCTGTCCCGAGCACGGCCGCAAATGATGTAACATTTCATTAATAATGTCTGACACGACCAAGATTCCAACAGCTGCCTAGGTCGAATCGTACAGTACAGCACAAGGGAATCAAAATCTTATGATACAAATCAGGACTTGATTTCAACCATACTAAGTTGCAAAATGAGAAAATATATCTCGTACTGTGTGGATTACAAAAGAATATAAAAAGAGACAGATACTAATTCGTTGAATGCTAATGCCAATGCCAATGCCAAAGTCAATTAAGAAGCTGTGGAATAGCACAAATGAAAAATATATTGTTCAGAATACCATGCTATCTGTATTTAGTTATTTGGTCAACCTTCCTAATAAAGATTTCAAAGATGCCATCAAAATAGCCGAAAGAACATGGCTTTCAAAGGCACCTATTGTCGACATGTCATTAACCGACTGAACGAATGCGTGATTGTTAACTAACGTTTTATGATTTACTTAGATATAGAATAATACATCAGATGCATAATGAAAGAAATCTTCAGCTTGAGAAACATTTTATTACGACAGAAAAGAACATCTGCTGCAAGTATTCTTTAAGTCACACGTAGATGGCAAAAAAAACTACCTCCTGCCATGTAAGATAAGAAATTGTCTAAATGAATTTCATAACACAAGGAAAGTTAGATGACAAATCAAATCAACATATATTAACCTTGATAACTTTCCAAGATTTCCAGGGGCGTTTTTCTTCTAAACTATATTACATGCATTACATTCCTCTGTGTAAAAAGCTGTATACTGTGTCTTTATGGTTGTATACTATGGCTTGAGGTTATTACGTTCTGCTTGATATGAAACCAATAGGTACATATATAAGCTTGTTATGACCATTCTTAGTACGTATGGCATGCCTCAGGTCAAAGTTGAAAGCCCCTGGCTTGTAAACAGTTCTCGACTCGACCGTTCTCTCATTTGCATAACAATGGCCAAACGTATTTTGTTTATGTCTCAGGGGCCTTCAACTTTGACTTACCCACAATTCATGCCGCCGCACATGCGTACTCGGAATAGAAACCAAGCATATTGTCTATATAGCTATAAGTTGTTATTAGTTGCCATACATTGTACCTTGTACGATTGTTGAGCAATAAAGTTCATTCACTACTGAAGGTACATTTTGTACAGAGCCGTCAGAATTTTCATATATATCAATATCACAGCACTCGTATATAAAAATCATTCTCTGCAATTTACAATAATATAAGCTTATAAAGAATACCACCAAACAACTCCATATAAGCAAAATAGCTATTCATCCATGGATCCATGTTTTCACACGTATGTCAATAATCATGTCTAAACCTGTATGTTGGCAACGTTGTTGGTTTGTTGGTACAAAATGTATTTGAATTCCCTTATAATCTTGTCCAGAAATGTTGGACTTTTGTTGATAATTTCGAATCGAATTCACAGTTTTGGAATCACGCAAATCTAAGGAAGAACTTTTTGTTAATGCTATTAAGAACTTGATAGTTTTCCAAAGTTGTGTTCTGCCAAGTAATGACCTGTTTTCTGTTTGCGATTTTTCAGGTAACCTCCTCCTTTGTTGCATTATAATCATCCTGTACAGAGAGCTTTTGATGTTGAATTCTCGTTTTAATGTTACCAACATGTTCGGGCCACCCTACCAGTAAAAAAGGGATCGAGTTAGCCAATAGCGTTGATAACTTGGGCCGGGAGGATGACTAAGAAGTACACGGGGACGATGATGACGACGATGATGATCGCTGCTAAGCCGAGACCCAGGGCGATCTTCCAGAGAGTGGAGGCGGTCCTGGAGGCAGATTTCGCGCCCTCTCTGTCACCTGACTCCCATCGGGAATCCACCTGACGACAGGAAGAGAACAACATGTCGGTCCAGCT
The DNA here is from genome assembly GCF_000003815.2 of Branchiostoma floridae. Taxonomy (NCBI): domain Eukaryota; kingdom Metazoa; phylum Chordata; class Leptocardii; order Amphioxiformes; family Branchiostomatidae; genus Branchiostoma; species Branchiostoma floridae. The sequence continues at coordinate 26,355,778 of NC_049979.1, forward strand.
TACCTTCCTGTCCATTCACTATAACGCTAGTTCCCCTTTAACCGCAGGGTAAAGCAAAGAGCATAACCCGCCGTACGTGCAATTTGTTCGTAATTTTTTGGGGGAGGACATGTCCGCCACCTATTTCTGAAAACGTGGGGAACGACTGGCAGAGCAGGGAGGGAGTACGTCAACACGGCAACACAAAGATTTGCCTGCACGTTCTACGTATACGGCGTGTCTGCGTGCTCCAAAATCCGTACGAGTTGGTACGGAGGCGGTACTTACCACTTACGGATACCAAAAGTTTGCCGACGTTTTGGCACGTAGACAGCACGTATATACACGTACGGTGGGTTGTACCTTAGCTATATCCCTTGTTTTTCACAACACACGATGTTTAGGAATATGAAGTCGACGGACAATGGCTTTAAACGAAAATATTTTTATGATTTTTATATCCTGAAACTATTGCAATTTGAAACCACCGTCCGTCAACTTGATATCCCACTGTTGTTAGAAACAATGGATATAGTCTACGGATAAAGGCGACTTATAGCTAGTGTTAGTAGTTGAAGTTAAAGGTAAGATATGCACGGATCTACCTGAAATATAGGTCTCAATTGTGTTTTTGTCTAAAAGGTCCCTTCGTTGAAGCATCTATTATAGTATATCAAGTAGATCATTTTGAATTGATTATATGGATGACATCCGCGCACGCGTCAATTTTCGTCCATTTCCCCAAATAAAAAAAGTCTGCAACCATGCTTTGAATCGTATAAAGCAGGTGTAAATACATGTCGTAGATTAGAAGAAAGAATATATCAGAAAAATCAGTACTCATGTCAACATCAATTCCAATGTCAAAGAAGAAGACTGTGAAAACAAAAATGAAGAGTCTACTTTTCGGTATTTAATACTGTGTTTGTGATTTGTTCAACCGTCCAGACCACTTGGATTTCATAATGAAGGCAGCTTTTTTTTTTACCAAACTAGTTCTTTATTCGCAGGCTGAATTTTGGAATTCCTGGAGGATGTCATCCATATAATCAAATCAACATGGCCTTATAGAGAAATCCTCTATAGATACAGTTTACAGCTTGTTGCGCAGAGATGGCATTCTCCAAGCAGATGTTGGGTTGCAATTGGGGGATAGTAGTGGCCGGGACCGGTAAGAAATCCCGGCCAATACATGTACCCTGACCCTGACCCAACCCGATCTACTATGAGAATACAAAGATTGGGTGTGATAGGTCCTTTACTTTAGTGTAATCAGTCTGTGTTACTTAATTTTCCTGTTGCTACAATTAAAAAAAACATAAAGCTTGAAGCTTCCATTGGGGCTATCCAAGTTTTTGAAAATACAATATAAATGAATAAAAATGAGTTCCACGACCCCATACCTTCGCCAATTGATTCAACCCGTCATTTACTTACAATGACATTATGGCATTTTCTCATTAATTATGCAAATTAGGTCTTTATTTTTCATAATATATATCTATCAATATTCTTCTCTTTCTCATGTACTAATGTCACATGTTGCAATGGTCCTATAATGGAACAGAGCGTGTTTAGACGATCTTCTCATTAATAATGCAAATTAGATTCCAATTAGCATAATTAATATGTTGTTATATGAAGCATCACGTAAGCTATCTATATACCAATAGTCATGCCAATCCGTCAAACCCTTCTTGAGTTATTCCCTTTCAAAGTCTGACTCTAAACCAGCCCCTGTCTATCCAAAACAAGCCGCTAGGGGGCCCAAACCTATACCACTTACTCTCGGCATCAAGACCTGTCTACCACTCAAAAAGCATAGCCGCAGCATGTCCAGAACTCTAGATATCGAACCCGGAAGTTCCCTGCAGTACCGTAACAGGTCGCTGGGGGTCCAAAAATCTAATCGTTTCTAGATTTCGTCAAGACTTACCCACTTATCGAATATAAATACAACCCATTCAGGCCTTCGAGTTATGCTGGTCTTCTACATACATACAAACATACATACAAACGCTACCCAAAACATAGCGAAGGTAATGAATAGATACTGACCATGCAAGCAAAGATCAAAGATGCCAGTCCGATTGGCCAGAAGCAGCAGAGGCACGTGAAAACGGCCATGCACACGTGGTTGTCCGGCTTGGACTCCTGCATAATGACCATTGTCTGCGGAGCGCCGCCGACCTGGATGGGAAAGAAAAACAATACATTTTCACTGACTGAGTCGTAAGTTCACCTCTGTCCGCGGTGTGACCTATATCCACTGTATAGCAGGGTATTTATCAATTTCCATGGATGGTTCAATATATTCTGAAAATAACTGCAATATTTTGAAAACATTGCTATTTGAAACTATCACCTGTTAACTTCATATCCTTAAAGACCCTGTTTGTACAAAAACGGGAATAGGTTGTGGATAAAGGTAAACTAGTATTATACAGGAAATTTCACCTTATTAATACTAGCTGAGGTGAGGTGAATACTAGCTATGGCCATGATGACTCTATTATATGGATGCTATCCATATAATCGAATCAACATGGCCTTGCTTGAAAAAAGCTTCCTATGGAAGGAGGGTATCCTCTTGTATTTTTCTATGTCTGTTGCTTACAGTGTATATATAATGTATTATTGCACCAATACCAAAGTAAGTCCATGTTGATTTGATTGTATGCATAACATCTTCTGGGAACCCAAAAACTGATGCGAGTATGTGATTTAATAAGATTTGACCGATATCATTCGAAATACTTGAAATAAGAACGTAGTCAGGAAAGTTGAACAATAGAGTATACCTGTCTTTCTTTCCTTTTTTTCTCTTTCTGTTTTCTTTCTTTTTTCTTTTTCTTTTTTCTTTCTTTCTTTCTTTTTTTCTTTTTTTTCTTTCTTTCTTTCTTTCTTTCTTTCTTTCTTTCTTTCTTTCTTTCTTTCTTTCTTTCTTTCTTTCTTTCTTTCTTCTGTTTTAATCTGCAACATTGTGAAATATAGATTACAAGAACCTCCGTCCGTCGTCTTGACATCCCTAAAACCCCGTTTTTTAAAACAACCGATATAGATTGCTGTCCTCTCGCTTGAATAAAATAAAAATGTTTTTTTTATTGTTTATCAATGATTGTTGTTGTAGATGTGTTGTATTTATGTTCTATCCTTTCGCCTGGCTGTATGGGAATTTCGGGAATTTTTGCTCATCGAATATATCCTTAACAGTAAGCCTAATATTTCTCTCTTTTTGACTTACATATGGCATATTTTTCTAGCATTCTAACATGAAATGCAGTGTATTTATTATAACGGGCTTACCACTACAGTCGACTGCTGTTGCATCCCGGGCTGCCCGTATCCTGGCTGTGCGTATCCTGAAACAAAATAGGTTCATACATTACCATATAATATACGCTACCTCACTACAACTACACTCAAGGCTACCTCACTAATGTCACTTCTACAACTACACTCATGGCTACCTCACTAATGTCACTTCTACAACTACACTCAAGGCTACCTCACTAATGTCACTTCTACAACTACACTCATGGCTACTTCACTAGTGTTATTTCTACAACTACACTCATGGCTACCTCACTAGTGTCACTTCTACAACTACACCCATGGCTACTTCACTAGTGTTATTTCTACAACTACACTCATGGCTACCTCACTAGTGTCACTTCTACAACTACACCCATGGCTACTTCACTAGTGTTATTTCTACAACTACACTCATGGCTACCTCACTAGTGTCACTTCTACAACTACACCCATGGCTACTTCACTAGTGTTATTTCTACAACTACACTCATGGCTACTTCACTAGTGTTATTTCTCCAACTACACTCATGGCTACCTCACTAGTGTCACGTCTACAAATACACTATAAAGGCTACCGCGCCGTATAACTAATTATTTTGGTACTTCCTCGTCATGTCCGGAGTGTAAAAATCCGGCGAAAACAAATGAGCGCTCTAATGTCATCCACAAGATTTACTTGCTGTGGCCTAATACACGACAAACGCTCCTTTTGTATTCTAGTCTATAACTTCGTGCACAATTACACGTGTTCACTTCCTCATGTGTGCCCACACCTACACATATTGTCATTTCCCTTGTCACGGAAAATCCCAGCTATCAAGTGAGGTGCGCCGGTCGCCAGGTGACCGATACACAACATTGACACGCTAGACTTGCGGCATTTCTGTCACAACAAAGTCGAACCATCAAAGAAGGGGACCAAGCAAATATTTGAAAAGGAGATCTGTCGCAGGACAAATTTGCGAGACAAACAGTCAATGTGGAGAATGTTCTTCCTCAAACTGACAGAAAAAACAAGAACTTTTCTTTCATATAAGACGGACATGAAGACTTACCATGCTTCGTGTGAAACTATATGAAAGAAAACGACCCCATATACTTCTATTCAGGAACTTCATAGCTAAGACTCATGTTACACCATCAACATTTGTTAACACCCCACCCTTCATTGTATTGTCTTTACAAGCCTTATTAAATTTCATGGTAAACAATCCCACCCACCCCCCTCCCCCCTCCCTACCCCACACAGAAAAAAAGTCTTTCATTTTCAAATGGGCGTAGGTTATAAGCGCTCAAATTAGATATGTCAGACATTATTACATTTCTTTTAAGTCTAAGATAAAATCTTTATCATCTTCAGTACTCTCAAATAGCCCCGCAAGGGGTAACGTAGGGGGGCTACGTTTTTTGGTGAGGTCCCGGGTTAGGCTTAGGTCACATTTCCAAACCGGGGCCCGGCCGGGCAGCTTTCGGGAGCGAAAAGAATGATATCAAAGACATAAAGATATACAAAATGTCAAGATAAATGCATGGGCATGATATGTGTGTATTTCTTGGAATACATTTTGAGTTTTCGCTTCTTAAAACATCCCGGCCGGGCCCCGGTTTGGAAATGTGACCTAAGCCTTAGGGCGGGCCACCCTCCTGCCCGGCACGGAAGGATTCAACGGTGGGAGCACTTACCACCGTGCCAGGCAGGGCATTCCACTCTCGAATGGTTCCTTTCAGTCTAAAATAACATATTTATCAAACCACTGATGTACAAAAAACGAAGAACTCCTACCGTGCGTTTGTGTTCGGTGTGATGATACAAAAGTCTTGTTGGTGACGCTTCATTTACTAGTGCCAACGAACCGACATATACTAAAACATAATCCCACAATCGTATTATCTGATTCGTTGAGATAGCTAAGGATATCGATCCCAATAGATGACAGGTGTTTTAATTGTGATATTTGCTTCATTTTGGGTATAAAATTGGCTAAGCTGAGCAAGATCTATGTCCTTCCAACTAGTGGCATGATACAAATGTCTTGGTGGTGACATGTTAGACGCTTCAATTACTAGTGCCAACGAACCGACATATACTTAAACATAAACCCACAATTGTACTATCTAATTTGTCGAGATAGCAAAGGATATCGCTCCCAATAGATGACAGGTGTTTTAATAATTCTGGTGTTTGTTTCATTTTAGGTACAAATGGCTAAGCTGAGCCAGATCTATGTCCTTGCAACTTGTGGTGAAAGCTAAGAAAACACAGAACGCCAGTTCGTCGCCGTTAAAAAAACAGACGCCGTGTACATACTAGGTATCTTACCTAGAATACGAAGTTTCTTCCTATCCACAACCACAACCTGTTAGACCGTAACGTAGATATATGTTATATGCTATCGGTATGATTAAGGTACATGTCACATGTACAGACTTCCTCGTAGTGGTAGCACACTGAAGTGGTCACACTGGATGCGCTAATACGTTAGGCAAAAGAGACAACAAACATACCTGGTGCGACAGACATCTTGTTTCTCTCAGACGAAGATCCGCTTTTTCAAGACAACGTTCGGAAGAAAGCTTGAGTTTTAGACCAACAGCCGCTGTATCGAAGCGGGTAGATTTGGTGACCAGTGTCTGTACGAGTACCTGGCGGTTCTGAGTAAGGGGAGGGTGTAGATTTCAGCAGGTCTTTTGTGAACGGTAAAAAAGGTAAACCTAGAATGGCACACAGCACCTAGGCAACAGGTAAACAATGTCATGGCTGACAGCTAGCTAGTTACCTGGGGGCATGCATGCAAAGATATCGCGTGTCGGTTTCACAGCCTTTATGTTTTGTGTTACCTGGTGTAACTAAGGACGTTAGAGAACCATTTTGATTTCGAAGCAGGTGTATGTTGCTCATTTAGGCTACAGCATATAAAATGTTATAGGATGATATTCTATGTAGACTCAAAATCTAATGACTGCTGGCTGTGACACTACTGTGGTAGACTGGTACAATTGACAAAGTTGACAACTACAGTCATGGCTAGCACGTTGGTGCCACCTTTACTATCGAACTAGTTTCACTTCTACAACTAAAGTCATGGCTACATGTTTCTCACTAGACCGCGATAATGTCACCCATGAAATTTACTTGCTGTGGCCTTTGTGCATCTTTTTGTAGTATTTCACTTCGCAAGGAGTGAATCTTTACGTCTTGTCGTTAACTGTAGGGTGTTTTGTACACAGAACTCAGAGGTTTGGGGTTCGAAACCTTTCATGTTAAATGTATTTTGCCTTAAGGAAAGGCACTTAACACGAGTCTCCACACTCCATCCGGGTGTAAAAATGGGTACCTAACTTCGGTGCGGGAGGTAAAAAGGGGTGGCTTTCCAATACCTTAGCCTAGACACGGTATACTATGACCTTGCCCCTTCAAGGCCTTAAAGGGGTCAACGTACTACAGTACTGTACCTTGATCCCTTTATCCTATCACGCTTATTGTTCTGTGTGTGTGTGCAAGGAGGTGGTGTGTGGCACTGTTGGAGTACGTTTCAGTACAGTGTCAACTTGCCTTTTTTGCCTGTTTAAAAGTAAATATGAAAAAGGGCGGAGCTCTCAAGAAGTGCCGATTTGTTGCGAACACTGGCGTAAAACATCTGCTTGGAGATGAACCCTCTTAAGCATTCTTAGTTCAAGTGTAATATCTCTTAGAAATACTTCAGGTTCTACGCACTTCCCTAAGACAAAAAGCTTAATACAGCAGAACCAAAGAACTGATCATTTTTTGGTTGTTTGACTGAAGAACATGGACCTAATGACCCGAATGACAAGTGACCAGCGGGCCAATTTGAGCCCATTGTGGCCGCATTGAGGGCACTCACTTAACCAATCATCTAATAAAAGAGGATCTAGCTGGCTTCTCTATCGTGGACACGTGAATAAAACGACCATTTGTTCTTCTTTTCTTTGTAATCTCGGAGGGCACGTAGACGAGAATTGCGTGACAAAGCCGCAATGTCACAATTGTTTGATGAAGCGACATCTAGCGGATCGTAGCGGTTATACAGTACCTGGCTGACGTGACCTACTTGTTGGGACACCTCACCGTTGAAAAGACCTTGAACTTTTTTCATTCATACAGTAAAACTATTCGATGTTTAGACCTGTACCAAATTTTAGTCCAGACATCCACAAATGCTTGCTGAGATATCGCCAACTTTGCACTTCGGCACCTAACGTTACTCGTAGGCCTATCTGAGGGGCCGCTAACTGGTCTCATTATCTGCGACGGTACAATCTTATATGATATTTGCTATTCTATTTTTCTTATTGTTCTATACGGAAGTTACCAGCCCATATTCTAACGTTCTGGATGATTTTGGTTCAGATAAGTGTCAGTTAGGCCATGTAGATTTTGGTTTATCTGATCAGTGAGAACGTGTGAACAAGGTCTCATGCTCATACCACAATAAGAACGTACCATTGGAAGCAACGTTAAAACACACAACTTCTATGCCCCCAAATCCAACAAAAAACAGTATACCTGGAGATATTTTGCTTTCTATTGTAAGCACACTCGTTTAATAGGCAATAAAAATTGTCATTCAAATCTAACCAACCGGAACAATTTTATCGCATTTCAAAATGCAACTAGCCACAATCCGCTAGAGGTCCTCTTGGGCGCGGCCAGCGTCTGACCGCAGCACTCAGGACAAAAATCCGTAAACGTCCGACAATCGCTCGGGTCAAGAAACTGAAAGAACACTTCATGCCAGTAATGCACAAGCTTTCAATTCAAATCCTTTTCATTTCGGTTCGGATCGATTAAAGGGAATTTATGATCCACCTAAAAACGCGCTTTCGCAAATGATACCCAATCATTTTTGGGTTAGGACTCTATACACTCGGAGTAATACAAGAATGAGACTTAAAAGAGTTTGGACAGAAAAACTGCCTTCAGTATGACGTCTAAGTGATTAGTTAACACACATATGCATGTATACCGAACAATGGATTCTTCATTTTTGTTCTTAAACACGTGAATCGTCTTCTCTGGAGTTGGAATATACTCTGGCATTCTAGGACATTATTATCCGTTTACGATTTTGTATATATACAAATCATAACGACATATATGTGATTATTTACAGCTGCTTTGCATGATTTAGAGTATCGTCGAAAACGTTCCTTTTTGGAAACGTACAAAACATGATTATATCAAAATATGATCAAATTAAAATGCCCTTTAATAGGGATATCACTGTTTTTGATGTAGAATTTTCGTTTTAATGTTACCAACATGTTCGGGTCACCCTTCCGGAAGAAAAGAGGGATCAAGTTAGCCAATAGCGTTGATAACCGTGGCCGGGAGGATGACAAAGAAGTACACGGGGATGATGATGACGACGATGATGATCGCTGCTAAGCCGAGACCCAGGGCGACTTTCCAGAGAGTGGAGGCGGTCCTGGAGGCAGATTTGGCGCCCTCTTTATCACCTGACTCCCATCGCGAATCCACCTACCGGCGGCAAGAGAACAAAACTATATATAGAAATGTAACATTTGCCAGCAAACAAATGATGTTTACCATCAAATGTTTGCTCTGTTTATTCCTACTCGAAGTCAAAACATTCATTGTGTATGGCGACACCGCCCCCCCCCCCCCTCAACCAAGCTTTCTGCTAGGTGCTTTCACAAACATAAACTATCTACGGCACAAAATTGTTACTGTATCAGATCCAAGCCTCAGACAGAGAAAAAACGTTATCCTGTTGCACAAAGAAAAGCTTCGAGGGGAACCCAAAATTTAACCATTTCTTTGATATAAACAAAACGCTACCAAAAACACGTTGACCTTCATGGCGAAGGTCAAAACCGTCAAATACTGACCATGCAAGCAAAGATCAGGGAAGCCAGTCCGATTGGCCAGAAGCAGCAGAGGCATGTGAAAATGGCCATCCCCACGTGGTTGTCCGGCTTGGACTCCTGCATAATGACCATTGTTTGCGGAGCGCCGGCAACCTAGTGGAATGAAAAAAAACAACACATTTTTCAACACATGGTCAACATGAAGTGTAACTAGTACGATAGTAAAAGTGACACCAATGTGGTAGCCATGCCTTTAGTTGTTGTCCCCAAAAAATGTTGTCTCTGATACTATGTGTTGTAGCTTCAGTTCTTGTTACAAAGTTATTCATAAGACGTCTATTTGGAAAAGCTAGCTATCTTGTTTTGTTTTACCCATTCTCTTTTTTTCACTTTCTCGCATTAAATTTGGAATTATAAAATTTATCAAATTTACTTCCTGTGGCCAAATATTGTGAGATCGATTTGAAATGTAAATTCTTAAATCCTGCCTCTTACCCAACATCATAACACCGCTTCAAAATGATTCAATTCATAATTTTTCGTTAAGTTTACGTTTAATGTGTGGTATTGCATTGAATATTCCGGGACTTGCTCTTACAAAATCATGTTGTTATTTTGTATCATTTTGCACCTTTATTATGTTTACAATATTTTGATATGTTCATACACATGTTCTTGTGCAACATATGTATAAATATTTAGTAGTGGCGGTAAAATCAGCTAGCTAAATTGAGCGCATTACCAGTATGTCTGTAACGGTAGTTCATCTTGATCTGCGGGGTAACCTATATCCGTTGTTTTTAAAAACATATTGAATTTAGGGATATCAACTCGACGGACGGTGCTTTTAAACTGCAATACTTTGAAAATATTGAAATTTCGAAACACGATTTGTCGACTCGACATCCCCCAAACCCTGTTTTTAAAAACAACGGATATAGGTTTCCCCGCAGAAAAAACGTGAACTAGCGCTGATTGTCTTCTAACATAAAAAAGGGAAGAAAAAAATTAACTGACCACCACAGTAGACTGTTGCCCATATCCTGGTTGTCCGTATACTGGCTGCCCGTATCCTGGCTGCCCGGCGTATCCTAAAAAGAATTGGTTCAACGTTACAACTATCATTCATAATGAAGTTTATGTCATACCTGGGCCGCGAAAACGTTCGACACAGGTGCTCCGGACTGTGTGATAACTTTCTGTATCACACGGGTTCTAAGTTGTATCACACGGACTTCCTTCGAGTAAATCGAACTAAAATTATTTCGAGCGGGCCGACTGCGCCGCGGTCGAAAATTTGAATACCAGATTCGGACGTTGGAACATTGCTGTTGAGACAATTTTTGTTCGAGGGCATCAAATGTTCTTAACTTGGTGCATTTCGCATCGAAACATGTGTTTTTTCAGGTAGGTATGACATAAATAAAATACAACACGGTGTATTCCGCATCACTCTCGGTCCCAGCCGTCCCGCGGGTAGGATCGCCCGACCGGCCGAAGATACGGAATACATCGTGTTGTATTCTATATGTATAACCCATGTTGCTGTATCATATAGTGATGGCAATAATAATGATAATAATAATCTGACACAGTAATCAGCACTGTTCAATTATTGGGAAGTATCTATAGGATGGCATTTTGGTTGGAGAAACCAAGCCCGTGTTCAACCTCCTTGGAGAAACGAATGCCACATACACGTACAGAGGATGCGAATGATGATTGAAATCAGAGAGTCCGATCTTATGTAATTTCCGACCACAAGAGTTATTTGATACCCAAACTCCTGACGGGAGCTATAAAAAAACTGAAATTCTGCTGCAGTACCACGGAAAGCTATTAGGAGGCCAAAAATCTTACAATTTTGAGGTCTCACACACACATACACACACAACGTACACACATACACACACATACATACATACACACACACACACAACACACACACACACACACACACACACACACACATACATAAACACACACACAACACACACACACACACACACACGCACACACACACACACACACGCACACATACACGCATATTATACACACACCCCGTCCCCATAAAGTATCATACTTGAACATCCTTTTATCTTTGCAAATATCTTTTTTGATGTAACGTTACTTTTGACTAAATATCCAAAGGTGTCTATACCCTACACACAACAAACATTTGCTAATTGGGGAGATTTCGATAATCTGCTCATAGCAATGCTATCTGTCATTACCTCTGCATGTAGACTTTTGGATACACTTACACACGGACCCACAGTCGTATTGTCTAACATTCGTCGAAACTATATGATGCTACCAGTCGGTGTCAGGTGTAGGTTGTAATCTTGCTGTCTATGTGTTTCACTTTCGGTAAAGATGGCGGAGTTGAGTAAGGCCAGGCTTTGTCCTTGAAGGACCGACAACAGCATTGAAAACAAAATGGCAGTTCGGCGTTAAAAAAAAACAGACGCCGTGTACTTAGATATCTTACCTAGAATACGAGGTATCTACGTCAATAAAGGTTAGACATGCTACCAACTATATTCGACCACAACTTATTAGATCGTAGATATATGTTATCGTTCAATGTTCACGTCACTTGTACAGACTCCCTTGTATAGTGCAAGCACACTGAAGTACGACTTACGAGCGTATGTTTAAAGAGATAACAAACATACCTGGTGCGACAGACATCTTGTTTCTCTCAGACGATGACACAATGTTCGGAAGAAAGCTTGAGTTTTAGACCAACGGCAACTGTAAGGAAGAGCGTAGGTTTTGCGACCACCGCAGTCACTTGTGGACGGGTCCCGGGCGGTTCTGCGTAACGGGAGGGTGTACCTTTCAGCAAGTCCTTTGTGACGATGCGTGCATCCAAAAACGTAAACTTGAGCAACACACAGCACCTAGGTAACAGGTACTGAACAACGTCATGGCTAGCAGCGAGCTAGCTACCTGGGGGCGTGTTTACTAAGGTATCCGGTGTCGGGTCCATAGACTTTACCTTATCGGGTTCTCTGTTACCTGGTGTAACTAAAAGAGAACCATTTTGATCTCCAAGCAGATGTATGTTTTTTTTTTAATCTAGGCCACAGCATTTGAATTTTATAGATTATAGAACTATTGCTAAAATTTCCTTCCAACACTAAAATAACGTAGGAACTTACCCCTAAATTCCTGACGTCACTGCTGGAGATAGAAAGGGTCATTCTGTGAACAAGGTCGACGGAGATTGACCGAAAATTTTGGAGTAAGTCCCTACGTTATTTTAGTGTTGGAAGGAAAGTTTAGCAATTTTTCTATAATATGTATTCTACCAACACAGATGAACTTTCATGCTATGAATTTTATAGATGATATCCTAATGTAGACTCCAGATTTGTTAACTGTTGGCTGTGACACGGATGTGGTAGACTGATATCACATACGAATGCGACAACGGGAACATACAGATACAGATGCGAATGCGCGTTACATTGAAAAAACTAATAGTCTGTCGCTGGAGGTTACCGAAAGATGTACCAATTTGTCTCAAACACTGGCGTAAACATCTGCTTAAAGATAAAGCCTCGTTAGCATAATTCCTCGTTCAAGTGTAATACTAGTAACTCTTAGAAATACTTCAGCTTCTAAGGATTTCAGTGAGAAAACTTTTACAGCTGCTACGTATGATTTACAATATGGTCAGGTCGAAAAAGAAACGTACAGTTTCTGTTAACTATTTAGAGAAACTTCAGTTGCGGTTTGAAATTACCAGTGGGTCTTTGCAAGTCACGTAAACTTACGGTAAGGGCCCGGAGACTGAGCGCGGCCGTCAATTTCTCTCCATGAAACTGGTGGGCCGCTGTAAGCCAAAATCGGCGCTTAACTTAGATAAAGAAGGAGCGTGGAATTTTTGTAAGATCTCCAGAAAATCAGCGGGAGTTTATTATTTGTAATAAACTGATGATTTCTATCTTCCGCCATGCATCGGCAACAGAGACGCACCGCGTGGGAAAATCGGCGTCGTGCGCCGGCACGCCCCTCCCCACTACAGTTCTGGTCAGTCGCATCGTACTGACGTTTTTGTTGTCATTTTCCCCCGATTAACCATCATCAATTGCCATAACGTTAACTGAAGCAAAAAGATTCCGAATATATATGAATACACAAATGCGTAAGATACTTTCAAAATAGTCTCCGGCAAGCCGCTCAGACCGCAAAAGCTTTCTATGCGTTTTAGATAGGGGCGGGGGGCGAGCCGCTTCGTGGAGCAAGTCACAGAATAATTTTGCGATATTGTTTGTGTAACGTGGCATCATTTATGAATATTAAAAGGATGAGCTAGCCTTTTTTAGGTTTGTCCTCAATGGTAGTTGCTAAAAAAATGTCCCTATTAATCAAACATAAACTAGACAGCCACAGATTTGACGAAAAATCAGTATTGGTTCGTTTCTCATATTTGCTCAGATATGGATCCAAAATGCACCAGAGAGCCTCTAAATCTTAAAAATTTTCTCCCCCCTCTCGTGCTCTCCCCCCGCGCAAGGCCGCGTCAAGGTGCGCGCACCCCCCTTGGCAAATTTCTGGATCCGCCAGTGCGCAGTGATTACATCATTCACCCGGACTCCAGGAGTCACAGTTCAAGTGAGAAGACGTCAATTCCTGAAGTCGAATTCAACGTTGTTGCCCATCCCGCTGTGGTTGAAGGTAGTTTGGATTTACATGGTCAAGGGACCCAAAGTTGAGGAGATTTGACGCCTCATAATTTATAGCAGGGCACAAAAGGAATTTAAATATTTTGAAGTTATCGGTACTTTCTACAAAATATGTGAAAATGAGCTAAAGTTTGCCGGTTTGTTCTTCTTTTATTTGACCGCCAGCGGAGGTTATCATACTGCAGCCGACACTTGGAAGTTGCTGGGAACAGGAATATCATGCGCAATGTACGTTCAACCCAAGCGATCACTGTTGAACATCGTAACCAGTCTCAAAACAGACGTATTCCTTCACCATTCACACAGTGTCCGAATCGCTGACGTGCACTGAAAAATCTCTATCGCTCTTTCAAGCGCTCTGACGAACTACCGTTTTCTGCTATCTTGACCATGACTTCTCCCACCATGACATTTTCTCTGCCCCAGTTTCACGAAGAGAGATCTTGCTAGTGAAAAGGTTGAGCAGTGAGTGGCTGACCATTTATGCACTGTTGACATAAAAACGTAGACCGCAACCTCTCGCCACAGTGAAGCGCCGTCTAGCGATTTGAAGTGTCTAAACAGCGCCTGGCTTACGTGGCCCTCTTGTTGGGACAACTGATACGGAAATGTAAACATTACCCTATGAGGTCGCACTTGGCTGTCATTCAACATCGGGTCACTTTTGAAACATCAACACCAGCACATCCTGTAGGTAAAAAAATACAAAAAAACAAGTGTATCAAGTTCAACATAAACGAACTATTTTTCCCTGGCATGTTCAAGTTTGATATTGCACCAAAATTATCTTTTCCTTCATTTTCTAAAAAAAGATCTTCACAAATATACAACGTTAGCAGCGGTATATATAGGTGAAAACGTATAAAACGTATGACGGTATACTCTACAGAAGACATTTGAACTTGTCTATCTGTATGTTGGTAGCATTTAAACGATTAACATTTGTATACCTGCATGGAAAATGGAGTTAATTTTCTGTGTGTCTGTGTGTCTCACTGTTTGTACATGTGTTTTCGGACTTTTGTAGTCAGCATAATTTTAGAACATGTGGGTGGATTGTGATGATATCTTATGTTGTTTTAAGTTTAAGGATATAAGTACTGTAATGGGTATGTGACAATAAATGATGATGAAATTCAACTTCTTTAATTTTTAGGGGAAATGTAGTTGAATTTATCTTCATTTCTAACAGTTCATGACAATTATGGCATATCATCTTTGTTTTGCAGGGTTAAAGCTTTGTAATAGCCGAGGCTAGTTGGGTAATGCATTGTGAATGAGATTTTTTTCAAAACTTTTTCCCAAGCTATTTCACGGTAAAGTAGACTTGATTAAAGAAAAACTATTTATATTGGCTTTATTTGCATCCTAAACAGGCAAACCAATATACATTGATAAACAGATTATGCCATAATCGACACGTCATGACACTAGTATATTTGTATCCTGCCGTACGAATGAAATACAATTACAAATGAATCCCAAAAGTATTTTACTTATACAGTGGAAGCCGCTTATTAGGGAAGGCCATTTGCCAGCTGAATTTTCCCGACTTATGCCTACGTCACATTTCCTACCCGGGGCCCGACCGGGCTGTTGGCGGAAACGAAAAATTTAAGTTTATGCCACAAAACAAGCACAGTGCAGCGCAGTTGAATGATTTTCGGTCTGTTTTGTGTTGTTGTTGTCGTTTATACCATACTTATCGTTCCCGAAAGCTGCCGGCCGGGCCCCTTTGTGGAAATGTGACCTTAGCATAACCGTTGCTCGAAATGACCCGAGTGGGGATGGGGGAGGGGGGCATCGGTGAACGCATCGCACGCATTGACACAAAAAATACAAACACAATCATTTCTACCATAAATAATCATGTCCATAATTTAATTGAACTCCATGAATATACTTATTAGCCACTTTCGGTGGCAAATTTATCTTTTATCGGTAATTGTGATATTGTTATGACATTTTAGTGTCGAAGAACGAATCGCGATGCATCATCCCCCGAAAAGATCTGTTACGTCTCGTCTATAGTATCGGCTTGAAGAAAACAAAGAAATTAACACTGCTAAAACAAGTTAAGCTACCGAAAAAAACGAGGTACATATGCAAACGTATTCTAAATTTGCCAAATGAACAAGTGTTTTGATTAATAAAGAACTGATCAAAGGTAACGTTACAGTGCACGCGCTTACTACGTAAGATTTGTCGACATTTGATACACAGACGAAAAACATCGCTACGTTGTAGGACGAAAACGCTCTTGGTTTTCAGACAAACTTTAGGTACTATGAGAAAGTACTCATGACTTCATGACTAACGCATAAATAAACTGTTAATCTTCATATCTACAAATTTTCCAGTTACGATGTTAGTATACATGTACTTGTGGTAAGTGCCACATATGGGTATTGTAGGAAGGTACATGTTGTTTACTTTAGTAGGGAAAAACAAAATTGATCTGTACGTATACATGCACATGTACCAAAGACTCTATCAAAGCTAAATACGCGGTACCATTCTCCGTAGAACCCTCTAGCTCAATCTTTTCGCTTGCTAACCATGGATTATACTAAGCGGAAAGATTCGGCAAGCGGTTACAATGAAGGTACCCAGGCCAAAATCTGACCGAACCTTGGTAACCTTGGTTACATTGGGTGAAACTCGGGTGACAATATGTCCGCGAGTAACCTTTCTCGGATACAGATGGCCGTGAAATGACTTCCTATGACCGCGATAAACCTCCTGGTGACCTGTAGTAACCTCTTTTTGGAGGAAAGACGTGATCGCGGGCGCGCGGGAACTGTGGTATGACCTCATCCACACCTCATCGTGTCGTCTGCGCGAGGCCATTGACCCCAAACGTGAGGCACGCGCGGCCATGAGTGGCGTTTCCTGTGTGCGTGGTTGGAGAGCGACCTTCCTGTTTAAAAACAGAACCTTGGTAGATGCCAATCTCATTAAACTCTAGTAAACCCTTCACCCGAGTCCTTCACACCAAATCAACCTCGCTAGCTGACAGCTTTTTTCTTTGTCTGATACGTGTATTCTGTATTATATAGACTCCGCATATAAAGTTGTATAATGGTAACGTTACCTTTAATCTTCACTATGATATCCGAGCGTAAAAATAGTTTCAAGCGTTTCTACAATTTGGTGAACTCCTTTACATTCTGTTAATTAAAAACAAATGATATGCTGTGGCAAATCAATGAACAAACTGTATAAAGCAAACTGGGCAAGGATAACTACTGAAAAAACAACGAAACAAAAATAACATTTGCAAACTATAATTAAGATGTTTGCTAGGGACTTTATCTCAGAAATAGGGACAGTGGCTCATGTTGTATTAATGGTAGGAAAGGGGCATTCGCAAGGCCTGATGCGTGCGTTTGTATAGCCTAGTTTTAAGGACAGCAGAGGCACACATGATATGATCTTCCTGTAACCTAATTCTGGGGACACAAGCACGCGCAGCGAATATTGAACAAAGGAAGTGATGCTTCGTGCACACAGCCATTACAGCTGTTTAGTCTAATTTCTGGACAACATCCCTTCTTATCTACATAAGGCCACACTGATTCGATTATATGGATTACATCCTCTGGGAACCCCCAAACTGTTGCGAGCTTATGAATATAAACAATTGCCTTCAGTACGAAATCAAAATGGTCAGAAATGACTTATCATAGAAAATAGGGTATACAGAACAATGGGTTCTTCTTTTTTGTTCTGTCACATTATTCTCCTTTGACTTTGGAATTGTCTTTGTTGACATTCTATGACACTATCGTCCGTTTTTTTTGATAATCTTTTTGTTACAATTTTTACAACTTTTGCTCATTCTGCAACTGATTTGTACGGTTTGCAGTATCGTCGAAAATGCTTCCTTTCGGAAACGCACGAAAATTAATTGTTAATGAACGAAAGCGACAAAGTAGTCGTCGACAGCCCGGAATGGTATACAAAACAAACAAAATAAATAGAGAACAATTTTTGGGAGACGCAGTCTATCGCTATGGACGCTGGGTAACGGTTGAAACATGAGGAGGAATTGTGGGTAATTCGTACTTGACGATCTTGGCCCAAAGAAATGTATCATGGTCCAACTACTTTTAGGGACAACATTTAGTCCATTTGATGTTGCCTTGAAAGTATATGATGTGGAAACGGATGAAGGAGAACATGTCCTAGAGTGTCAGAACATGTGTACACAAAAACACGTCGGCGTTTGCGCTAAGTAAACATTCATTAGCTCTGAATCAGAAATGTATATTTACAGTGCAATATTCAGATAATCGACATTTTGTTTACCGTACGCTTAGCCAACCAGTGTTCTATTCAATGCATAGAGGGTAATATGTTATAGAATGCTTAGCTACCAGAAGCAGTGGCCCATCCCATACATTTTGTATATTGTGATATACCTGTATACCTTGTAATTACTAATAAGTATGTTAAAATCATTGTACATTTTGTATTTACTTTTATGAATGCTTTTGAGAAGACTTACGATAAAAAAACTGTGCTTTTGCTGTGTCAATAAGTATGTTCTTATAAGTTTTATATCTCGTTGATACTATAATCATACAATAAGGTATAACGCACATTTGCACAAAGGAAACGTAAAACTTCGAACACCTGTCGGCCTTTGTGCACTATGGTTTTTGTTTGCGTTCACTTGCGGTGTTCTGCATCCGGGGACATATTAGTTCCAGACTCTAGATCGGTGCCCTTCAGTAGTGATAGTGATGCTCGACACGGTGGGACTGTGGTTGATTCATTCGTTTGTTTGTTTGAACTTTGTTTATTCATGAAAGCGCAAATCGGCCTGGAGGCCGCTTTTCAGCAAAGTCAGGAGGGAAGACGCAAGGGTAAAACAACGTATATAACAGAGATACAGTTATTAAAATCCTATAGCTAATGAGTCTCATAAATGGAATATTTCGCTAAAACTGCATTTCATTTTAACAATGTTTTCTTGCACATTGTAGCAATGAAAAATGTCTCAATAGAATCTCTAGATAAAGTGGCCCTCGACTACGTTTTGGACACCATCCTGGTGCATTCTGGGTAAACTTATTTTTCGCCGCAAGGAATTGTGGGGAGTTGTGCACTTGGCCTAAAGAAATGCATCATGGTCCAACCTGATTTCAGGACGATGTCATTTGTAAGTGACGCTGTCCTGTAACTGGAGCCGTGACCTAAGCAAGGCCAGTCCTTTCTGCAATTTGAATTTAGGTCAATATCAGGGGATACAAGTTGCTTTTAGCTGTCTTTTACACGTTACAAAAATTATCATAAGAAAAAAGATCTGGTGCTTTTCATGCAAGGTTAAACAATCGATGGAGTCCCTACATGTAAAATAGACAACAGAAAAATGTATTGCCAACATTCATTCTAAACAATGACAATTTGAAAACAGTCGATACAAAAATACGTTTAATCATCCTAACGTACCAGTACCCATCTCTGTCATCAAATTGTTAGTACATGTGTCTACCATGTTTTTTGTCATAAGTCATTCATATATACATATATGCAACAAGACACTTAATTTGCAAGATTGCATTTCAGATTCATAATATCTACTCGTAATATTCACGCTTGTTTAAATGCAGGATTGTATTGTAAAATTGTAGCTTGTAAATAGCCAGCAAAAGGATATGGGACCTTCCAATGCTTCAGTCAATGGTACGCATTTTTATTACAATAAGGCTATGACATATATTAGATTGTAGGGATGACATCCGCATGCGCATCAATTCTCGTCCTTTTTCCAAAAACGTTTCGACTATACATTGTAAAGTGTACAAAGCAGTTGCAAAATGAGTAAATATATGCTGTAAACTGCAAAAAATGAAAACATATACTAACGCCTTACAATGTTGAAGGCAGTTACAAAGTCAAAGAAGAAGATGTGAATAAAAATAAGGAATCTATTGTTCATATTGTTCGTATATATACCAGACTCTGTGTTTTGAGACATTTGTTAAAACTTGCTGACCAACTAGATTGGGCCAATTTTTTTTCGCACGCTCGCATAAGTTTTAGGATTATCAGCGGATGTCATCCTTAGGCCACAGCAAGTAAATTTTATTGATGACATCAAGGCGCGCATTAATTTTTGCCAGATTTTAGAATAACATCCTCCTACGCCCGGTCCCCAACGGCTAGCTAACTGCCTATTGGAGCCAATGAGTTTCGACACGACTGTGGTCCCTCTGCGTAGGAGAAGCTTTCTACAATAGTTCTAGACTTCTAGGTATTTGAGATGGATACACAACTACAAGGACAGGCAACGATATGGAATAAAATATCTGTTTCCTGTGATATCATGTTTTGTCGCATCGATTATTGGTTTGTAAGGTTCATGATCTCAAATTTTGAAAATGTAGGAATCTTGTTTTTTTTTCTGCCCGCCTTGTTTTTTTGCGCTATCTCACTAATGTTGGAGTCTCTGGAGGATGTCATCCATAAAACTTACTTGCTGTGGCCTTGCATTAAAATCAGCATGGCCTAAATGAAGTCATGCCTGTGAGTTTGAACACACGCAGCTGTATGCATATGTTTGGTATCGCCCAATGCTCATCATGATCCACATGCTGGGACATGCCTGGCTGCACCAAGGTCAGAGATACATGGGCGCGAAGCAGCGTTGTCTAGACTAACAAAGGCTTCACGGTAAAGATAAACTTCTCAGTGGCTACACACAAACATTTACAGAAATTCTTTGAATATGAGGATCATTTTGTCTCCCCACATTACTGAAAATGTACTACGTTATGTACTACAAGAAGAGTTCAAAACGCGAGTCACAGTTACAATATTGAG
The DNA here is from genome assembly GCF_000003815.2 of Branchiostoma floridae. Classification (NCBI taxonomy): domain Eukaryota; kingdom Metazoa; phylum Chordata; class Leptocardii; order Amphioxiformes; family Branchiostomatidae; genus Branchiostoma; species Branchiostoma floridae. Next base: position 26,376,450 of record NC_049979.1, read on the forward strand.
CCAGCTTACTAGCACACACGATTCATTGTACTCTCCAAGCAGAGGTTAGGCTCCGGCTGTTTTTTTATTTTATAGGGCTTTCTATTTTGTCATTTTTCTTGAAGTACGCCAGCCAAAGGTTTTGACACAGCAAGATAGAATGCAAAATAGAAAGCCCGATAAAAACGACTAAAAAAACGTCATAAAAACAGCCGGAGCCTAACCTCTGCTTGAGAGTAGATTCATTGTACTTTGTGGTTGTTGCTTTAGTAAAATCGGCAAATTTCAGCAGGAAGAGTGACACTTATTACAGGTAAGGCAAAGTATAATTTAACGATAATTTCATAAAACACTATTCTTCTATTTTCTTCCTCACATATGCAGTATGACGAAAATGATCTGACGAAAAGAAAGATGGTTCCGTCCGTTAGTCAACGATCGATATTAAACCATCAGCCGAGTCAACCTTGTCCTGGGACACTCACCCTTTCGCAAAGGATGCCGGGCAACGGTCTATACTCACAGTGAGGGATTGTGGGTAATCTGTACTTGAAAGAACTTGGCCCACAGAAATGCACCATGGTCCAACCTAGTTTGAGGACGACTTCAACCAGTCTGACACTGTCCCAGAGAGCTGCGACGTGACCCGCGGAGGTCATTCTTGTCTGACATTCAAGTAGGTCAATGTTGAAGGGTATCATGGGAAGAATTTTCCTTCCCATAATTCCTCTCAACAAAAGTTACGTCATCTGTTTTTAGAACGATATGTACAAGATTAAACAAAGCATACGCAGGCGCGGATAGGACTGTCTATACGGGCGATAAACTCGCATGTGTTTATGGCGCAAAGGTATACCAATCATCTTGTTTATGTACACCAGGTCAATTGTAAAGTTTGAATCACTGAGTGCTATATATTTTGCAGTTTTGTGTATAACATATTTCTACATTATTTCATATAGTAATTAGTAATAGTAAGCTTCTGAAATTTAGCTACTCCTTTGTATGTGTACAACACTATCGTTTCGCGAACGAATTGTCAAAGACGGTAGACAAAAAGGTAATTTAAGACAGTAGTCTAATACTGTTCTTGATTGTTATTTTCTCCATGTCTAAACCTCATCTCAGCTCCATTTGTAACGTCTTTTGTCTTTGTTAGCCGGGCTAGTTCGTAGTAGTCACTATAGCTAATCAGGCAGTCCTGGCTGTGCATGATGAACAGCAAACTAATGAATAAATGAAATGTAGCTTAATAACATTTTGTGGCTTCTCGTTTTGTTCTTGTTTCTGACCGACAGCCAGAAACGTTTAGATTTGTTTCTTATTCTTAGAAAATCTCGCAGCCATTTTGTCCTTCCATGCAACACACGTACGTACGTGTACGCGCGCTCCGCTTTCAGGGACGCAGTCATTTAAATCAAGGTCGCCAAATAACAAGCAGCTGGTGATGTGGCCTTCACTACCCAATTGAATAAAGGATAGAAAGAATGGAAGTATACAAAAGGCGGTATAGCCGATTTTGGAAGCAATTGCAAACGAATGGTTTAAATTTCATGATAAGTTTCAGATCAGGCTATACTACATTTGATAAAATGGATAACATCCTCTGATCACCCATATGATCCTGTCAATAGTACAAATTTGTCGACTATTGATGGGGTTGTTTTGTCAATAGTACACACATTTCTGTTGTTGGGAGGATTAGGGTTACGAGTACGGTTAGAGAAATTTGGCCCCTGATATGATCTTAATAAAAATGCAACGGGTCTAGATCTGTTACCACCACTAACTCAAGGTCGTTTTATGAAAAAAACGTAAGGGCAAAAGTACATGTACCGTACATTGTATCTCCTCTATTCAATTTATCATTGTGTGAGCTACATAAGTAGATAGGTATGCCGTCAAGAATTCTTTCATTTCTTTGGGTGGTATTTTGACGTTGTTATGCGTTTTTATCGGGCTTGCTATTTTTTACCGTTTTCTTTATGTTTACATGTGTATATCCTGCAAAAAGCGATTAACACCATTTGCCTTTACTGCGAAAAATTGAAATCATCAATAAACCTAAATAAAACAAAAATGATCTTTTTGATAAAAAAGGACACGTCTTCTTACTTCAAATTTTGCAACCAAAACATATAGTATCGTCTTACTTTTACCTAGGAGTACTGTTTACAACAGGTGGTAATTTCATCACAGCAATGAAAACTCTGAAAAAGAACGCTTTAGTATAAAATCAAGTCTAGGAGATAGTAATCCGTCAATTTCAGTGCATACTAAATTATTTGATACATGTGTAGTTCCCATATTATCATATGGTGCAGTGACATTATCTGCTCAATCTGAACTTAAGGAAAGACTAAAATACAGCTTTCTTCAACATTTCTCAGAATTGAAATCTTGTGGTAAAAATGAGAATAGGAAACAAATTAGGAACTTTCAGAAAAATTCAAGAAAAATTTATCGATGTACAAAATTTCAATCACCGCCAAGCCATGACTAGACCATAAATATAGATGTTCGAACATGTTCACCTACATTATGTCGGGAGGAGGATTTGCGCACTTAAAAATGTGACCTTTAATTTACGTTACAATTGCATATATTTATCTGTCTGCTCGATATGAATTTAGATAACTTCGAAATTCGTGAAGCCGTACAAAGTTGAGAATCAGTAGTCACAAATTGAATATAGAAACCACAATATAGCCCCTGACCATTTTGTCCAAGGCAAATTGAAAATAAAATTCATTTCGTCATGGAGTGTCTTAAGTTTGAAATGTTACGCAATACGTTTTTCACACTCCTATGTCTAAACACTACAGATTTTACTATACTCGATACCAGAAGTAGATTTAACTATATCTTTAGATCCGACAATGCTAAGATAGGTATATACATAAAAGATTGTTTTTGTTTCTTATTATCCTATATTATTTAGTTAGTAAAGATCTATTCTGTACCCACGTTTTTTGTAATTTAAATTTCATCATACAAAAGTCACTGTACTTTCTGCCGTGTTAATAAAGCTTGTTGTTGTGTCGATATACATTTGTTAGTTCAATTCTGTTTTTGTTCGGTGCCGACGTTAACACAAGTTTTCATACTCCGTTGCGCCGCTTATCTCCCTTCGTCTTGTAAATAGTTGCCTTACAAAATGATCGTAGCCTTTTAGTATACGTATATAGTACGTATCATCTACAATGTGCCCGCACAGTCATGTCTATTGCCGTGATATGGGGTCATGGTGCAGACGTTTCGACTCGGGTCCGAACCCGGGTCCATACACTTTCAAATTGTCAAAAATTGATATAAAGTAATGGAATTAAAGGTGGGGTCACACATGCGTATATATTGAAGTCCGTTTGAGGTGCGTATGACGCTCTTAGTCTCTACCAGGGTCCACAGGTCGCGGGAAAAATAGTACGAATTGGACAAATATAGATACATAACATGCCAGATGAGTTAGCTGACCGAGAAGTATGGTTAGCGGCCCAGCTAATTCGTCTGACGTGTTACCTGTTTATGTTTATCCAATTTCTATCATTTTTCCAACGACCCGTGGGGCCTGGTGTAGGCAAATACATGCGCGCCTCATGCGGACTTAAATATATACGCAGGTGTGATTCCACCTTAACCTCAAGGGAGACCACAACTGGACTGACGTCACAGCCAACTGCGATTTCTGGGTAAGCAGCAAGAGGGCGCTTTTGTGTGTTGTGTGTGTAAATTGATTGAGATGCAAAAGCAAATTCAGAAATCAAATATCTTCCACCTTTTAATATGTACTTAACTTTCAGTGCATTATTCTAATCAATCAATCAATCAATCAATCAATCAATCAATTGGCCATTTTCAGTACTTCAAATCATGTCAGCTATCTAAACTGAGATTTGAAACAACCACTTGTTTTTATGTCTTTGAATGCCACGGCACCCCAACAAAATAGGTTTACTTAAGGTCAAACTAAACAGCCAAAGTTACATGATGTCACACGTGTTTGAAAGACTGTAAGGATCCTGTAAGCCCTTACGCAATGCGCCAAGGACACCACGCGACATCCTTGAATTGTTTTTTGGTGTGTCATACTTAAAGAATGTGAGGTCCTCAGTGTCTTCTTTAAATGGATAGGGTGTCTTAAACGTATAATTAAGGGGTCAGGGGGTCATGCCTCGAAGAAAATTCCGGTCTTGGGAAACCACGTAGGTAGGGAGTTGGGTGCTTGAGAAAACCACTTGCAGACAGTACACATAAAACTTGCAATAGAGGAGACTCGGGTGCTGGATGGTCCATGGTAGCCTCTACCAGGCTCCACGGGGCGCTGGAAAAATAGTACAAATTGGCTAGATATACGTATGCAGCTAGCACGCCATATGTGTTAACTATAGCCGAGGAGTAGTTTCTCCGAGAGAGAAAGATTTAACATGTGATTTAACATACAACGTTATGAATTGATAACTTTAAAGAAATAGTAAATTGCTAAGTACAACTGTACATTCTCTCCAACTTGATATTACCATTGTCTTCACATTTGCGCTTTTATTGCATTTCAAATGAAATAAATAACACACGGAAACAGAAATGATTAATGAAAATACAGATGCAAACACAAACCAGGGATACGAAGATTAGGTTTGTGTTAACGTTATATTATGGCAAACGTAATCACAGTTTGTATTTATGATACGATGTGACATGTACTTTTGTCTGCTTATATTTAGAGTCGATATGTACAGAAAGGTAGTAAGATTGGGCAGTTCGATTCGGCTTCAAACACCGATCCAGTATTGTCCTAAATCTAAGGGCACAACCCACCGTACGTGCAATTTCTCCGCACGTTTTTTGGGGGAAGCCACGTCCGCCAGGTATTTCTGAATACGTGGGGAACGACTGGCATGAGCAGGGAGGGAGTACGTCGACACGACAACACAAAGTTTTGCCTGCACGTAAGGTTCTACGGCATGTCTGCGTGCTCCAAAATTTGTCGGATTCCCTACGAGTTCGTACGGAGGTGGTACTTTAATACCACTTACGGATCCCAAAAGATTGCCCACGTTTTGGTACGTAGACAGCACGTATTTTCACGTATGGCGGGTTGTACCCTTAGCTTTAGCGGCGTCAAAAATGACCAAGATGTTGCTTTAAAAAATAAAACCTTTATCTCCGAGTCTGCCAGGATTCGAGCCTGCAATCTTCTGATCCGAAGTCAGACGCGTTATCCATTACGCTACTGGCCCTGTTGTTAATTGATCTTTTGTAAGACCATATAATCAACACATCAATATGTATGTTTTTAGCTTTCTCTTAAGCTTGTATGTTTCTCCATTCTGGTGTTCATAACTATACACACGTGGCATGGTTGTTTTATAGATACATATTATTACGATTATTATGGGAATTTCAAACGATTTGAATATTGGACAGGCGGCATTGAGTAATATTTGAATTTCGACTACATTTCGAAATACATACTGTAACTGACTTGGTTTCATATATAGGTAACATCCGCGTGCTCATGCTGTATCAAAATGAACAAAATAAACAAAAACATGCCGTACATTGCAAAAAAAAAGATACCGTAAATGAAGAAACTTTCGCGGTGGTTAAATGTTCGCGATTTTCGCGGTGGCCGCTTCACCGCGAACTTAAAACCACCGCGAACGGTGTTTCCGTGGCAGTAAAGGCCCCCTCTCACTTGACGTGCGGCACGCTTGCGGCGTTGCTGCGTTCGTTCACTGCGGTACTGTTTTGTTATTTTCTCCGATTTGTTATAATTCAGATATTGCGCAATACGTAAAAGTGTGACATAGAAGACCACAAAATACACAACAAGTAAGAAAATTCGTTCTTTATCTCTGAAATTCGTTGAGCCTCTTCCGAACGCAGCAATGCCGCAAGCGTGCCGCACGTCAAGTGAGAGGGGGCCTTAAGACACCACAGTGCATGGTGCTACCGCGAACTTAAAACCACCGCGAAAAGTCCTTTTTCACGCTACCGCAAAATCAAATCCCCGCGAAATTAGTTTGCGATCATGTTGTAAATTGCACAAAGTAGCTGCAAGTTGAACACCTTATAACTTTACGTGCCATAAATGGGAAGAAGTATCAAAAAACAGATCTAATGTCGTAGAATGTCTATTATTTAGGCGTGCAGTTACTATTATATATACCATCTCCCGACCAGTAAATGACTTACTCCCGACTGTGTCCCGAATGCTAACTAACCTATTACCAACCATCCCGACCTCTAGCCGCAGACTGCCGAATCACTCCAGACTGATTCCCAACCAGTCCATTGCTAACCCTCTTACGACTTGAAATGGACATAATCAGCGATTTTTAAAAAAGTAGCCATTTTTATCTAAAGTTAGGTCTGTGTTGTGTATAAACATGTTTTGTGCAAGTCAATTTGTGCGGCAGCCACTTGTGATAGTACAATTGGCTGAAAAAGTATTTTGAGTCGCAAATGAAGCCTTCGAAATGACGTCCATAAAGTCAATAGGGAATTTTCGTTCACTAGTATACCATGTTCAATCATATACTTCACCTTCCTGACCACTTTCATAATCAACATCGACTATCATAATTCCACCAAGTGTCATTATACCGCCACCTCAAAAAACTTTAGTATAGAGGTCTTCCCAAGATTGTCTTGAACACCGAATGTCAAATATGTTAAATGTAATACAATTCAGATATTTAGGTGTTGAAGGCAATCCTGAGAAGGCCTCTATAATACCCCCCTCGCATTAGGCGCGATTCGATCGGACGACGAGTCTGCGAGCTCTAATTTACGAGGAGGCATGACCCTGATGCCGACGAAGAAATGGCAGAGTTTCCCCCTTCCCGTCAGGGTCATGCCTCCTCGTAATTTAGAGCTCGCAGACTCGTCGTCCGACCGAATCGCGCCTAATGTGAGGGGGGTATAACAACGTTTTTTTTTTTATGTGGCGGTATAATGACACCTGGTGGAATTATGCGAATGTATGTTAAAGATTCTGGTAGTTTATAGTCGAAAAGCTGAGTTAATTGTTGTTACCAGGAGAGATGATCCTGGTTGCGCAAGGGCCCCTTCAGTTGGTGGTTATCTGTTACTTTTGAGGGGATGGGAGAGTTTTGGGGTATTTTTCTGGAAATTAGGCCACACCAATTTAATTTCTTGGTTCACGGATTTTTTCATAAAAAATATGGAGCGAGAGGGCAAAATAAAAATAAAAATAAAGATTGTAAAATGGTTGGGGTAAAGGTAACAACTAATCCAAAACATAAAGAAAAAAAGTTTTCAGCTTGAAAAAAGTACAAAAACACTATTATTGTACAGTAACAGCACCCGTATCCACACTTTAAGGAGCTTATAATATAAAGGCCAATTTGCTACACCAGAAAGTTGGTGAATGGTTTCATTAATGGTGAAAATTTGCCAAGTGGTAATTTTTATTTTTATTTTTATTTTTTTCCAAAAAATAGGAGCGAGCGAATCCGTGAACCAAGAAATTAAATTGGTATGGCCTAAGATGTGCTTCCATATAAGGGTAAGTTTGTATGCCAGTAACGTCAGAAAGGTGAGTTATCGGCACTGTCTTTCTGTGATTTGTTTTGTGCACATTTCAATGGACCAGGGATTGCCCGGCGGCTTTCCTTTCCCACGATCACAGTGTCCTTCGAATCGTGACCTCTCGACCTCATAATTATACGGTTACCCTACCTATACCAAGAATACCCTGAAGTACAATGGGCCTCCCATCCCCCCATTCATGAAAGTATGACACATCGAAGATAATTGGTAAATTACGCAATAACTCACATTCTTTCAGTATGACTTGCAGTAAACATCTACTTGTCCTTGAATGAACCTATTTTTGGGGAGGGGTGTATTCCATAGAACAAATCTAAAACTCCCTATGTTTGTCCGATTTCTTCTATGTCTGATCAAAACATCAAACAAAACAAAACAAACAGTGATTGTTTCAAATCTCAATTCAAAAAGCTGTTAACTTTGAATTCTAGATACAACTCTTCTGTTGTAGAAACATTCTTATGATAAAACAGGTACATGTAGTTAATAGTATAACTTCAACCGGTTTGTCCCTGAATAAAATTATTGTTCTTTTTTTGGGGGGGGGGGATAAACATATTACCCTATAAAAGAACTCAAATTCGCGAGACTTCAAATACATGAAATAGCGTCTGCAAATTATGACACTATTTTGGTGGCAGAATCCCCTTGATTGTGACCTTGTATTGGACTCTTCCACTCGTGTGACGTAACCCGTTCTGCAACTTTGAATTCTTACGGCCGACCTCATACGTCATAGCCCCGCGCACCCCAAAATATGCAAATGTGTGGCATTGTCACTTGCAATCACTCTCTCATTGGTCGAACAACTAATTGATGTGCCATCAACTGCTAATTGTAATGACCAGTTTGAGTCGGTCTCGGTCGGTCTATAACTGCGTGACTGTGACAGCATTAGCCATTTACGCTCTGGTATCCCAGCCTGTCTGCCCTGCAAAGATGAAGACTCTCCTGCTCACATTTGTTATCGTGCTCCTGGTCGGGGAGGCTCTCAGCTGTCCCCCACAACCAACAGAAGCTCCAGGTAAGCTCAACAACGTGATGTTACCGTTACACTTCGGTGGAGTTTGCGGTGAAGAAGTTTCTTTTTACTTTGACCCACCAAGGAGGTTAAAGAATCAACCTCTTTAACCTCCTTGGACCCACCATTATGAAGGTTGGTTGTCTGGGCGAAAAATGTACTTCTTCGGGCTCAATCTTTACCAAGTAAGCCCAAATTGTGTGAAAACGCAACTCATACGGACTTGATAATTATACGCACAAGTGTGAAGGTCTAAGAGAGGCCACACTAGTGCGTAAATTAAAGTCCTTATACCCCCCTCACATTAGGCGCGATTCCATCGGACGACGAGTCTGCGAGCTGTAATTTACAAGGAGGTATGACCCTGATGCCGACGAAGAAATGACAGAGTTCCCCCCTTCCCGTCAGGGTCATGCCTCCTCGTAATTTAGAGCTCGCAGACTCGTCGTCCGATGGAATCGCGCCTAATGTGAGGGGGGTATAACGAGTTCCGTATTTAGTTGTTTTTTTTTTGTTTAAAGTAAGCTTGCGGGAACAAATCGTGTTCTTTACTGTTGAATTTTACTGTGCCGTCGGACACTTAACCCAATGTAAAATAGTGTACGAACAAGAATATGCGCACACGTGTGAACGAATCTTTTAAAAGTTCCTCAAATCCGTATGAGTTCAACATTTACATATTTGATTCGTTAACTTTAAAGTTTGCGACCGAAAAAGATTCGATAACTAGACTGCACAGTCGAAGTGAAAAACATATATTCATTCCTCACAAACACCATTGAAATGTACTCACATGGACTTCTATATGCGCAAACGTTTTAACAGACCTTTGCATCATTCTGTTCTGGGTGGTCGGTTTTATCAGATACTTACAAGTAACACTATGACCCCGTTCACACTCAAAAAAATGAAGCGGCTTCAACGTCGAAGCCGCTTGATCCGGATCGTTTTCTTGAGTGTGAACGCTCCAAGCGGCTTGGATTTTCACCGATCCGGCTCGTTTGCAATCCATCCCTGGAAGATAGTTTGAGACACTTGTGAACAAGCCGCTTGGCTGAAATCGCGACTGTGAACGCAACGCGGGATAGATTCTATGCAAATTTCCGATTTGCCCCCTGTTGGAGGTTATATATCCAGGTATCGGGAGCAGGAACACACGCCACACTGACAGGTTTGCTCACCTTACAGATTTTTGTGCCCAATGATAATGTCTGGAAAGAAAAAAAATCGCTGTAGGGTCAAGGCAAGTGGAATGGGAACCAAACAAAGCTTTTTTTATCACGCGAAGAGAGAGGAAACACAGCATGCTAAAAAAAATCACAAAAAAGCATATCTTTGAACAGCTTTCTCTCTGGATCATGATATAAGACTACTAAGAGTGGGTTTGAGAAAACCTACAAACAATGTTGTAAAAAAGTACCTGAAGTCCAGGTACGGAATTGTGTGCGATTAATCGGATTGTCTGAAATGAGTGTGAACGTAATTTTTTTGAAGCGGCTTGCACGTTCAAGCGGCTTCCACGTTGAAGCCGCTTCATTTTTTTGAGTGTGAACGGGGTCTAAGCCGACCGTGGCTTCCAGAACTCCGCCAACCTCTACCAGACCATAGTTGGGAGTCGTCTGTGGTCGGTTGTTGGTCGTGCGATGTTGGTTAGAGGTCGGTTGTGTCAGCCGAATTTTTCAAAATGTTCTTGAAATTCCTTGAGTGGTCGGGAGATTGTATAAATGTCTGGGCGGCCTTGTATTAAATGTAGTGACAGATACTAGTGCCGTGGCTAAAACTGGTCCGACTGCCCTCGTTGTAACGTTACCATGATCTACCATCGAATTTTGTTTGTTTTCATTTTCTTATTATTTTTTAATTACTTTTCTTTATCCAAACTTGATATTAAAGATATTTCCATTGAAGGTTGATGTGATTTGGGTCCTCTTTATAGTCCAGACTTCCTGTGTCCTACCCTTTGAGTCAATGAGCGAGTCTTTGTTGTAGGTCGTTAACCTCGTACTAATTATGACACACCAAGGCCTAACTCACCTGCAGGCTATCTGTTACGTGCGAAAACATCTGTGTATGAGTCATCTTCTCATGATCCTGGCTGTCAATCACAATTAGCAGTTCAACCAATGGCAGCATGGTAATTAGCTGTTCGACCGATGAGAGAATGACTGCAATGACGTGCGATATCTTGCATTTATATTTGTTTAGTATTGCTACGTTTAGTCAGAGCTGGGTGGGGCATTGCAATTGTAATAATTGGTTTGCTACTAAACTTTCAAAGAAGTTTATGCTTAGGCATCCTTGGTGTGTCTGTCTGTCCGCCTATGACCACGATAACTCAAGAGTGCTTGGATGGATTGTAATTTGTTACGTGGGTAACGTTACGCTTTGATGAAACCTCAAAATGATAAGATTGTAAGTCCCCTTGCGGCTTGTTATAATGCTACAGCAGAACTTTCTGTTTCTACATCTCGTATTCTGGACATGCTATGGTCATGATCTTTGAGTGGTCGAAAGTCGTGTAGACTGGGCCCCCTAGCTGCCTTTTTGCAACTGCAGGAGGTGATGTTGCTTAAAACTTTGAAAGAAAAATGCTTAGTGTATATGATAAGCCATTGCGATTGAGCACAATTCTTTTTTGCCCTGTTTTTTTCCATGCAGACACCCAGTGTTGTGACCCAGACCCGTGTGATTCTGCCACTTGTGCCGCGAACCCCGGCGCTACCTGCAAGGCTGACGACTGTGACAGCTGTACTGCAGTCTTCTACGACAGCGATGACAACGTGGTTACTTGCTAAGGTACGATTTTTTTCTCCATGATACTCCATCTGCAAAACTTTGAGCAAGCCTCAGTTAAATTGTTTTCACTTCGTCAAATCCTCTTACAACCTCGAGTAAATTTAACGCTAGTTCACCTTTATTTGTGGGGTGACCTATATCCGTTGTTTGTTTTTAAATCGTGGTATTTAACGTTAGGGATACCAAGTCGACAAACTGTGGTTTGAAATTGTATTTGTCGAATCATGCAGTTTGAAACTGTCGACCTGATATTCCTAAATATCCTGTCTTTTAAAACAACGGATATAGGTCACCCTGGCCTGCGCATAAAGGTGAACTAGCGTTACAGTACAGAGTAAAATTTGGCTACGTGAAGTATTACCATTTAACGTTATAACGTTATGATAAATTATCTGAATACAACGACTCATTCAATACATTCCACAATCAAAAAATAAATCTTCATTTTGATTGGTGCTTTTTAATCAAGCTAACTGAATATAACGTTACACATGGTAAAACTTGCGTTTGCGTTAGCTTGTTGAAAATCTGTAGGAGCGAAGGTTATATCTTTACAATATACAAACAACAAACATACTCTCTACTTGTATTCGTAACCATGATAGTCAGTACCTCTACGATAGATTGGCTTTCGGTGTCTATCTATTATACCTAAGGGACCGTACGGCGTTTAGTGAGGGGGGAGGGCCGGTCGCCAGAGGGTCGGGTCAAAAATTTTTTGATAGGCCCTCCCCCCAAGTAAAAATTTTTTTGCTAGGCCCTCCCCCCAAGTAAAAATATTTTTGCTTGGCCCTCCCCCCTCCTATCAACTTTGAAAAAATATTCAAGACGCCAATAAAACACTGCGCTCCCATTTGGAAATGTGCTTTGCGTCATACTTGATTTTCATCGCGAAGCAGATCTCTCACCCCTAGTAAAAAAAGGAAAACAGAATGGCTCAAAATATCTGCTTAATAGAGGGATAAATATCTGCTTCATAGAGGCATAAATATTTGCTTTATAGAAGCCATTTCATTATTTTGATATTAAAACAACACCTAAAAAGCATTTGTATCTGGATTTCTAGTAGATTTGCGCCACGAAGCGGCGCGCGCCCCTCCCCCTAAATTTACGTATTGCAAGCTCGCGGGCCTGAGCGGCTTGACGGAAACTATTTTCAATTTACATATATTTTGGACTTTTTCTTGGTTCTGTGGTGGTAATAACTTACGGTAAATCGGGGGAAAAATGAAAACCAAAACGACAGCACGATTCGACTAACCAAAACTGTAGTGGAGAGGGGGGCGCCGACGCGTGGCGCTGATTTTCCCACGGCGGAGTAGACCGGTCGCCTCTCTCTAGCCGCCGGCGGGCGTGAGAACGCAGACTTGCAGGAGATCTTTTAGAAATGCCACGCTTTTTTGCCACGATTTCCTGCATTGCTTTTTTTATGGGAAAATTTGCTGGTTGAATGACATTTCTATGAAAAAAAATACGAGGGTTTCAAGTTTTTGAGAACGACGTTCCGAACACCATGTCTGGCGCCAAAGGCACGAAGAATCGCAAGGTAGGTCCGGGGAAATTTTGAAATCTTGACCCTCTTAAAAGCTATTTCCTTCAGTTTGAGGAGATATTTTGCTGACAAACAAAGCTAACTTTAATAGCATTTCAATTTAGAAATACAAAATTAAATCCCCCCCAAACACATTATCACGATGTCGGTCATCAAAGGCGCGAGGCCGGTCACGTCAAAAGGGATCCAGGGAAATTTGCAAATATTTACCCTCGAGCTCTGAAACGCCATTTCTTACATTTTGAGGGCAATAAGACAGGGGTAAATTTTGCTGGCAGACTAATCTAGAGTTAAATAACATTTCTGTGCGTGAAGAAGGTTTTCGAGGGCGTCATGCATAAGCCCCGCCCCCTCCCTTTCGCATTTTCACTGTATCCCGAGCGCCAACCTCGGGCGATCCCTTGCAGAGGTCCAGAAAAATTTTGAAATCTTGATCCTCTGAAACGCCGTTTGTTGAATTTTAAGGGAAATATTTTGCTGGCAGACCAAGCTATTTTTTTTGCTTGGCCCTCCCCCCAAGTAAAAAAAAAATTGCTAGGCCCTCCCCCCGGCAAAATATTTTTTTGCTTGGCCCTCCCCCCCCTGGCGACCGGCCCTCCCCCCTCGCTAAATGCCGTACGGTCCCTAAACGTTTGTGTTTTTGATAGAGGCTTATCATTGTTTTATCACAGAGGTGCGGGGCGCTGGTTTTGCAGGAGGAAAGATCTGAATGCTCTTCCGGATGAGGCCATACCAGTATAGATGCTACCTGCGGCCAAACCACAACATACGTTCCAGTATCCAAGTCTTTGTAAAATGTTAGAATCACCAGACAGTGTAATCGCGATAGAAGCTTTCCTAATGTTTAAAGTGCTTATGTCCCCAAAATACAACATTTTTTAGTCAGCTGTTAGCTATATCAAGGAGGCTAAAACCTCCTTGGTTATTCACAATACTGCCATAGGCTAACTGGCCACACAAGGCAGTAACGGTAGTATTCGATGAACATAGACGTTTTTATGAAGTATAGACCTAAATAATTGAACATCGAATCTGACGTCATAGTGAACACAACAGCCGGTTCGGAACCTGTCATGCAAGGCGACCCGCAAAAACGTTCTCTTGAGAATATGACGTCATCGACAGAAATCAGCTTTAGAATAACTACTTGGATGAAGGAATCAACAACTAGAAATATGTTTGTAAAATCCTATGTTAACAAACATCTGACTGGTGTAGATTTTGTGCAAACGTCTAGGTCTATTGAATAATACTTATGATGATTACTTGTAATAGGGAATTGTTGTAATTTCATGTCACTGGTAAGGTGAGGTGAGGTGACATAAGCGACCAGGAAGACAACTGTATGCGCAAAGCAAAAATATGGATATCATAGCTACATGTTAGTATAACCCAAAGTGGTCACATGTAATAGTACTCAATTAGTCAGGAAACAGAACGATTTGCCAGTTAAGAGTTTTTATTGCACGCTCTCTATCACTCTTGACGTTGATACTTAAAATAATGCAACTGTTTTCAATCAATATACAATAGGGGTAAACATAGCGAACAAATACGTGATTGTCATGGAAACATATCCTTAAAGCTTACAAACTTTTCCACTGTTAATGCTGTATTGCAATGTATGGTCAGGCACGCCTTTTTTTTCATATCGATAGTGATTTATATAAAATATAGTGCTTATGTCATCATGGAAACTCTGTGCGGTGTATTAAAAACTGAACGTTACATTTTCGGATTGTGACCTTGTTCTGGAAGCTAATAAGTTGCTTAATGAGCAGCCTCAGTGTGCTTTATGTTTGTTTTAATCTATACAAGGTTTGTATTGAGGAGTACAGGCTGCAGATTTCATTGATCCAACCACACCGGAAAGAATCCAAACTCTTTTTGATAAGTGTGGTGGGTTCTTTAATGCTCTAGGTGTAGCTTTCCTCGAACACAGGACCTCTATTTATCGGGGGATGTCCCTAACCGAAGCTAGGTACTAATTTTCACCTGAGCAAAGTGAGGAAATTAGCTAACATGCCTTTCTCTTGGGCAAAGCGGCAGAGCATATCTGGGGACTAGAACCCAGGACCTCTGGGCTTTGAGCCCAAAACACCATATCATTGATGCTAAGTGACATCACTTGCATAATAAGTTCACAATTCAGACAAAACAGGTCGGGATGACATGTATATTGCACTTCTACACGTTATTGCACATCATTTTCTACAAAAGGATACATAATTCTATAAACCTACGTGTGCCCTTCTATGTATGGAAGACGTTAATGCCAAGACTCATGATATTACACTTTTTATGAAATAGGAAACTGTCCTTTAGGATCTGTCTAAACTATGGGTACGCTTACTTTTGATTGGTGGTATGGACACATCGAATGGGCCAGTGGCTTCATCAACACCATCTCTAAAGTACAGTTACCAGGCAACAGGGCCTGGGGTCATAGTAGACCAAGAACATCACGGAAGGATGTACATCAATATGTGCGGCCTCGTCAGTGTGAAACCACTGAGCAGAGCCACTCGAGGAAGACTAGCTGACTGCTGCCCACCCGTGTTTTGGGGACCCCCACAGCGGTACAAACATTGGATACTAGTACTACTAATAATAACTACCATTCTTTGAGATGTAATGTTGAAAGCCCTGTGTGACCCTTCACAGTGCCATGGAGTAACTCCAAAGTCCCCATGTACTCCCTTTTCAACTGTTAGGCTTCTAATGTACTTTGATCCTTCACTAGCATTATTTTGAGCTGTTGGCTCTACAACCAACCATAAAAAATATGAAAGAAATTTTAGGAATAGAAAAATTGCACTCATGCAACTAACCTAGATATTCAGATACACAAAAGATTGGGTACAGAATATGAAATAATTTAAAATCAGAGTGTCAGCCACAGTAACAACACTGTTTCAGGGTTTGAAAAATTTTGACATACCCAAATTCTATACCTGAATTCAAAATTCAAACAAGCAACACACATAGGTTTTAACACTAGTTCACCTTTACTTGCAGGGTAACCTACATGTTCTTAAAAATGGGATATATTATGTTGACGTCCGACCATGGTTTCAAGTTTGGATATTTTGAAAATATTACACCTATATTTAGAACACCTACATTCAAACACATTTGTAAATGTCAAGAACAGCTGCATATATATATACTAGTGTATATACTATATAATATTATATATATATATATATATATAAGAGTAAATCATGGTAAAAACTCTACACAGATATCTACACTGGTGCACCCACTGTCAAACATTCGGCACAAATCACCTGAGTTTTGGGTTCTATGCATCCAGTATTTTGAACCCTGATAATACAAAATGTACCAGATTGCATATATAGAATTCCGTTGTTTGTAGGTTTTTGTTACATATTGGTTGGCCCGTCAGCTAGCATGGTCGCCGCGTGGCCAGCTGCTTGTCTTCTGAGGTCCGACTTGATCAACACTGTTGGAAAAACAGTAAGGATTGACTTCTAGAGCTTATAGAAATTTCTATAGTCAACTTAGCATTGTTTACATGAATATAGGGTTTAAAACAGGCAGTGGGAGTTGGATACTACACCAAACAGATTCCTTTTTCAATTGGCAAAATGGAACATTGTTTTGACAAATTTTTAATGCCTATTTACAAGATTTCATGGGCAATAAGGTCCAGGTTCACGTCTGGACTTAGACCTGATCCTCTGGACCTGAATCGGTCCTGGACTGGAATTGTTTTTACCGGTACCCACCCCTAATACACACACAAATGTTATTCTCCATACTTAACACTTGGAGTGGCCTTGAGGTAAAAGTTGTACGCTACAACAACACAACATATAGCGGCGAGAAGCAGAACTCCAGTTAGAAGCTATAAGGAAGATGTCTGACAGACATCGAAACGTCAGCAGGTGAGATAAACTGGTTGCTTAAGAGAAAACTTTTATGTCCTATGATCTACCAACCTGATGAAATTATTTTCGGAAACAAACCAACATGTTTTCCCACCTGTTAGAACTGTACCCAGTAGAAGACTCCCTGATAAGACAAGAAGAGACACCCTGATGTTCTCATGGTCCACCAACACACCCATACCCAGGGTAAAGGCTATGCCGAAAGCCTGCAGAAAAATAGACAGTAACATCAACTCTCATAGTTGCAGCAGGTAGAATAAGACCACATTATGAAAAGAAGCGTCATTGGCTGTGTTTTTGGTATCAACTTAGCGGATTCAATGTAGGACTTTGTATGTAATAGATATTACAGATGCTCAATACCCAATCAAGTCACATTTTCTTGTAAATCCAAGGTGTCAACTCCAAATCAACACCAATAAGGGCTATATATATGTCCAATATCCAAACTGGGACCTCGCCTGGCCAGTTTTGGGGAATGAAAAGTACGACAAAAAAACAAAAAACAAACTAACACAAGACATAAAAAGAATTGCTGTGGGCAATATTTGTATATATTCTTATGTATGCATTTCTAATTTTCATTTCCACAAACAGCTGGCCCTGGTAAAATAGTCTAAGTTGACTTGGAATGTGTCAATCAGACCATAGTTTAAATTAAGGGTGATGGTTACTAATTACAATACACCTGTTAATTCTACAGGTATCTGACAGGTGTTCACCTAGCATTCGGTAGGTTGTGAGTTCGATCCCGGCCGAGTCATACCAAAGACCTTAAACATGGTACATGCTGCTTTCTCTGCTTAGAACTCAGCATTCGGGAAAGAGTATAGGAGTTAAACACACATTACTACCAGTTGACTAGCCCCCTGCTGTAGTGACTGCACAAAGTTGTGTGGCTCAGGGCTACTGAAACGGAGATGGGCGCCACCCTATGCACCATCAGGCGCGGGAAGGACTTTGACTTTTGATCTGACAGGTGTGAATACTTAGACAGAGAGGACAACAAATACACAGGTTGGGTCAAGGAAGCCATCTGGATCAGAAAGTCTGCAGCAGTTATGAATAGAGACGAAGGGGGTATAAACTTAGCCATGTTTGGGACCGCATCCTTGCCACTTTGTCACAAAGTGGCAAGGATGATTAACTTATCACATTTGAGAACATTCCATGTCAAGTAATTACGTCACAATACAATAGGTTAAGCTCGGATTGCACTGTCTAGTTCATATCGCACACAAATGTTTTGTTTCATTTTGTAAAACTGAGGAAGACGACAGATACTATGAGATAGTCGCCAAAACGTCTAAGGAAGAATCAAAAGAAGGTTGTGAAGCGAAGAGGACTATGTTCAGGTGTGAATACTTGTCTCACCTGTGCTGAAGCATTAAGCAGCCCCGAGGATGTTCCCTCTGGTTCTGGGTAGGTGATCTCTGCAGCAAACTCAAATCCCAGAGGCAAGTACCCCGTCATAAAGAACCTGCAAGTACAGAAACAGGTCATGAACTTTGTTTCTATGTATGTATGTGTATGTATGTGTACATGCATAGGCCCCTTGCATTGGGTAATACCGCCCCTTACGAGGCAAGGTTGAACAAGTTTTCTAAAATCCACTTGTCCTATCGGGCAAGCACATAAAAAATGTACTTGCCCGAACCAATTTTTCACTTGCCCAAAATTCAAATGTCACTGTTACTAGTATATGCATTTGCTTGATGCCATGACTGTAAAAAGTAACAAGTATATCAAAATTGCACTAAAATCAATGGAAAAATCTTACTTGCCCGATCGGACAAGTGGGGTAGGACATGCACTTGCCCGAACAGCACTTTCACTTGTCCTGGACAATAGGGCTAGTGGACTTGTTTATCCCTGCGAGGTGTCATACCCTTGTTTGGCAGAGTATAAGACGGTGATGCGCTAGGTCTCCCATCCGGGTGAATGCTGTTTAAATCACCGTATGGCTGATAGGAGACAGGGGTGATACCGCTAGGCATTTGAGCATAGCTCTACACGGTAAGAAATAGAATTGTAGATTTTTGTTGCAAATTGAAAATTTACAATTTGATTTGAAAAGGAAATTGAGTATTTCAAAACACAAGAACTTCTCAGTGTGTGTTGATGGTAATTCAGCACTAAGGACAAACCACACTTTCTTAAAAAGTAGATAAACAATTTCTTCTGCAAATATCTGACAGTATGTGGTGACCGATGTGTCTTTTTCTTTGCAAGATACATTATGCATAATCAGTAGAGGACATGGACATGGACATAAGCGTTAAGATTACCCGAGGAAGCCAGCCACCAGGAAGACCACCCACATCCTGCCAAGGTCAAGGGTGAAGGTGAAGGTCATCATGCCCGCAAAGGTCAGGAGGTACACAACCAAGGTGGTGATCCTGGGGTCAACATGGAACAATGTGGATGGTAGAATGTAAGTTCATCTGTGACGGTAGTCAACATTTAAATGTTCCAGTTTTAGAACGTATATCCGTACACAAAATAAAGTGCTTACCAACAAGCTTTCGATCAGTCCTCTGATCCTTATTACTTTCTCAGGGGAGTGAAAGAGGCTATTTACATCAGAGCCCACCAACCTTCCCTCAACCGAGACGGGGGCCGACACCGACTGCCAAGCACCTTTGACCCTTTGCTGACGTCACACTTCTGGTCCGGATGTGTGACTTAGGCTTTGGTTCATTTCAATTTAATAAGGATCAGAGGACTGATTGAAAGCTTGTTGGTAAGCGCTTTATTTTGGGTACGGATCTATGGTTTAAAATTGTAACATAATATGGATGGTAATTTTTGAAAAAAAAAAAAAAAACACAACAAGATGCTGAAGAATAAACTTAATTTTTGAAAGAAAGAAGAAAGTGCTGATTTGTTCCTCCTTAATTCACAGAAGGTTCAATGATGTCAATTTTAATTTTCTACAGAGTGTCAAAGGGGTAAAAATGTTTGCCTGCATACTTGAATGTCTTGGTACGATCCAGCCACAGTCCACATAAAACAGACCCTACCATCCCTGCAAACACAATGGTTAAGCCCACCCAGCCAGTGTCCACCTCTGCATCCTGTGGAGAACAGAACACAAAATATGGTTAGAGTTAGGAAAGCAACTTGTACCATTTTAAAAGTCTTTGGTATGACTCGGCCTGGGATCAAA
This sequence comes from Branchiostoma floridae, assembly GCF_000003815.2. Taxonomy (NCBI): domain Eukaryota; kingdom Metazoa; phylum Chordata; class Leptocardii; order Amphioxiformes; family Branchiostomatidae; genus Branchiostoma; species Branchiostoma floridae. The sequence goes on from NC_049979.1 coordinate 26,396,456, forward strand.
CTCACGCGACCTACAGAATGCAAGGCAAACACTCTACCCACTCGGCTACTGGTATTGCAGATCAATTACTGAATCATCAAACCTGTCTCTTCATTTTCTTTGTAAACCTTGAAAAGCCACTCACTTACATTAACAGTTACATTCTGGAAGGTTAGACAAAAAAAAATAGCTTGCCAACACTAGTAGAGCGATAAATCTCTTTGAGTGCTCGATCGGACAGGAGAGCACTCAGCACAAAGGACAAGCCTTGTAGAGACCTGAAAGAGATCTGTTCCCAGAATAAGAGAACTCCTCCAGGAGCAATGGGGAACTTAAAGAGATCTCTTCTTCACACCCAAGGTTGGGACTCCCCTCCGAGAGTATCAGTTGTTTAGAACAATGGATACTTAAAAAGCAATTAGCGTGTTTCTGATAATTAATTGGGTCCCGCCCAGAAGATGATCTTGTGAACCAAAGATTTCACCGCGCTGCGTGATGTTGTTCGGCGCGCGGCTGGGGGTGATTGTCATATCTCAAAGGCCACATCAGATCCAGTACAGTGTTGAGAGTAAAGACACGCCAACAAAATGTAGCCAAGACTGTCAGAGGTACCCCACGTTGAATAAAACTCCTTGCCTTATTTTGTATTAATAATTTGAAGTTGAGACTTGCAGACAGAAACATCGCAAAGAAGGGGTACTCGCTACCGGGTCCTGGAAGGCTGGATCAGGTTTTGCAACATTAGTCATTCGTATTGTGTCTAGCCTGGATACCACTGGGGTATGGTATCCAGGCTATATTGTCTCCATTTGCGCTGAGGCACTTTTTAAACTTTTCATGTCAACCGGACGGATGCGGAAGTCGGGTGCATACGTAAAGCGGGTTTCAAAAATCGGAAAAAACAACCTGGCATGGCAGCCTGGGGACCTACCGCCCTCGCACTGTGTTTGGAATACACCGTAATTTTGAGCAACTTTTGATCACATTTTAATATATGTTTGTACATCAAAGAAATAAAGAACAGTTTTATTATCTTTATTATGCTGAATATTAGAAAATTATATGGTAAAAAAAATGCAAGTCTATCAGTACCAAGGTTCCGTAAATTGTGTAATCTAGACAGAGGCTGAACTAGTTACCCTTGAAACTGTAATGCTGGAAAACTGTATAATTATATACTAGTAACAAGCTTTTAGCCAGGCATGTGTCCAGGAATCATTTAGACACGATCTTCTTAAAATATCAAGAAATTAGACGCACTAGATGCCTACGTCACAGTCCTTCACTGTGACCTCTATGGCAGTAATTTTGCCCCTAAGGATATATAGAGTGCACTAGTACTATTTTAATTGAAAATTTTTGAAAACTCTGCACAATGGAAGGTGGATGCCCTCGGACCCCCCCTACCACGACTCACCAAGAAATTTGGACCCCCCTATTATAAAATCCTAGCTAAAAGCCAGACTAGTAACATGTCCATGTTAACCAACATACATTCAGATACTATAGTAAAAGAGTGTCAGTACTTTGAAGTTGACTTGATATCCCTAAATACCATTTTCAGAGACAACAGATATAGGTCACCCCACAGAAAAAAAAGGTGAACTAACATGACCACCATGCATGTACATGGAAAGGAGTGAGATGGCATGCAGGTTTCAGGTACTGTTTAATACTTACAGGGAAGTAGTGCAGAATGATCTGATTCAGTAACGTTGACAGGCTATAGAAACATCCTGCATTGATTCCTGTGGACAAACACAACTAAAATGAATATATACCATTCAGCCAACTTGAAAGTACAGTATGAATGCCTTTAAGTTTGTGGGGGTTCGATTTGGTGGGGTTGTGTAATAAAAGGCAGTGTGCTTGGCCCAGAACCCAGACGTCTTGGGTTTGAATCTGCTGATATGCTCCTATCTGTTGATATATGTCAGGGTTCTCCCCAGATTTTTTTAGACTTAATTTAGTATAGTGGAGGGGCTGGCAAAAATAACCCGCACCAACACGCTGCACTTTCATGAAAATGGGTTCATTTTGCAATGACAGAGGGTGTCAAATACTACAAGTATAATATACTGTTGTTATTCCTTTGTTGTGAAGTGGCAAAACTACTATTGTTTTGATCATTGCTCATTCACAAGTTTTTGCAGACAATGCTGACTGGAAAAGTGATGCCACTTGGTACAAAAATCTGTGAATTGTCATTAATCTTAGCAAAACTAACAAAGAAAATAGGGAAGAAACACACTAAATTTGAAAAATAGTATAGTGGAGCTGGCTGAGAGTATAGTGGAGGGCCTCCCTTATTCCACTCTCTGGGGAGAACCCTGTATGTCATGGTGGTCCAATGCCCCACTAGGAGGTCAAGGGATAGGTGAGGTGAGGTGAGATGACATGCTATACCAATCTTGTGTCCTTGGGTAAGGCACTTTACATGGCAGTTCTCACCTCACTCAGATGAAATGTTGAAGAGGCTACAGCAAAAGCTGATAAGATAAAACCACCACAAACATTTCAACATATACAGTAACTACATGTCATACATTGTGAAAATTAAAGAACCCTGAGAAAAATACAAGTCATACAACAGTAATACAGTACTTAAGACCAGAACATGGAAGCATGCACTAGACAGTACTTAGTTTTCCTAGACTATTGTCATGTTTTTTCAAGTTTGTGTATTGTGAAGCAAAGCAGACAGGTGCATATTAAACGTGAACGAAAAAGGAAATTCTTGGAAAATGTTACAAATCAGTTTTTACTCATACAAAAAGACTATTTGATAGAAATGAATTTTACCGTAAGTAATTACAAGCAGCAGAAAGGAGCCATTGGACAGCAGTGTACGAACAGAGCTGAGGTACGATTGGTCGTCTGACTGGGACAGCTTGATGGCGGCCTGGGCGGGGCTCGGCGGGATCGGAGGCTCGTTCTGGAAAACTACATTTTAAAGTTTGAGTTTATAGGTGAGTGAGTGCAGATAGTTGAACATCATAAGTACATAACCAGAAAGAAAGAAAGTTTACAAACATATTGTTCAGGCTTTTAGCCAGGCACGCGTCAAGGCGTCATCTGGACGCACTTTTCTTAGAATAATAAGAAATTTGACGCAGTGGACGCCCTTACATTGGGGACAAAATCCTGTAACAAACATGAAATGCTGATTGACCAGGGATGCTACCAGGTCATCCGTGGTCACAGTCTTCTACTGTGACCTCTATAACAGTATTTTTTCCTCTTAGGATACCTTAGAACAACAATTCTTAGGATACCTAAGAATTTTAACTTAAAATCATCAAAAACTCTGCACCATGAAAGGCAGATGCCCCCCAACCTCCTTTATACAATAGTCACTTACCGCAACTTGCCTATAATAAAATCCTAGCTTAAAGCCTGATATTGTTTAGAGATCTCAGACCACATACTATTCCTACTTACCAAATAGTATGAGTAGGAACAGACAGATGCTGACTGCTGCAGTACCGTAGAACATGGTACTGAGGCCTCGCTGCACTGCCTCTTGGTCCTCAGTCACCGGCACCAGCACTGGAGGCAGGAGGAACCCAATAGCTATACCCAGCTGGGATAGAGGGGAAGAATAGTAGGGTACTCATAAATGATAGGATATAGAAGTTATACACAACCAGTTATGTCTCTCAACTGCTTATAGACGACTTGCACACTTCCCATAATTCACAGTGCCAGGGATACGGATGTAGTGACCCGTGAGGTCATCGGGGGAAACCAACTGACAGCTACAGTGGTTACGTCTGGCTACTTTATACTTCTGACCACAAAACTTGTAAAATTCTCAGCTCTTTTAATAGTAGTACTATATTTGTCGTACAACTCATTAGTTTATATACTTTGCCGCCGTCGTACTAAAGGTTTTAGCTGGTGTCACCCTGGTTTTAAAATTCACAGCGCCACGGTTACGGATATGGATGTTACCACCGTTGCCCAGGGTGGGAAACCAGGGTGACACCAGCTAAAACCTTCAGTACGACGGCAGCAAAGCATATAAACTAATGAGTTGTACGACAAATATAGTACTACTATCATTATAGCTGAGAATTTTACAAGTTTTGTGGTCAGAAGTATAAAGTAGCCAGACGTAACCACTGTAGCTGTTAGTTGGTTTCCCCCGATGACCTCACGGGTCACTACATCCGTATCCCTGGCACTGTGAATTATGGGAAGTGTGCAAGTCGTCTATGTCTTGATTTCTATCAGACATCTTCTTCTTAATCAGAGCATCTGACACAACCCCAAACGTGGCTACTAGTAAGTTTGTTGTGTAACAGTGGGGTTCAAGCACTGCCAAACTGACCACACCAATAGCTCTGTGCTTTTGGCGTTGTGGTTTGCGCGTTGGGTTTGTGATCTGGCTGCCCAGGTTTGGCGTGGGTTCAAATCCCGAAAGTTAGTAAATGTTTTCTTTCTGGTTTCTTGCCCCTCTAGTTCTTTGTCAAGGCCCGGGTTCGATTCCTGTGTGGAAAGGAGTAGAAACAGAAAGAAACAATATCCTGACTCTCGCGCCAAATCCAGGCCACCAGATCACAAACCCAGCAATGCAAACCTCTACGCTACAAAAGGCTGACAACCGTTTGGTATGGTCGTTTGGTGCTACTTGAACCCCACTATTACAGCTGACTGTCTTATGAAGACAAGCTCTGGTTGTGTAGGTAGAAAATCCATATATCATATGTTGTATCATCCTGATGAAATAATTTCAGTGTGTTTGCTGTCTACAACAAAAATGATATGGCACCCAGAGCAATTTTTAGTATACTAAAATTGGAAATATTCCTGATGGTACAATATTGACATTTACTTCACTTTTGTATCATTATTTCGTACTTTCACTGTATAAAAGGACGCACAAACATGCCGCAAACGGACCCCTTTGATTTAATACGTCCCGCAATAAATCAGCACAGGATCAAGAAGATCAAGCCACTAACAGCTTCCTGTCGGTAATTTTCGAACGCGTGAGGCTTCTTAACTTATTGAAGCTGATTCGCTCATTCGCAAATCGAAATAGATTTGATCAAGTGACGATATCTTCATAAGTGTTCGGGACTCATCGGTCATGTTCGTGTGCACTGGAAAAAAAACAAAATTTTAAATAATAACACGTGCAGTATTCAGATTTTCAATGAGTTCTCAAACGAAAACTTGGACAAAATACTGTTATCTTTCTGTTTACCTGATTTCCGAAGACACCGATGGCCGTTGCCGTGGAAACCTCCCGCGGGCCGAACCACACGGCCGCCAGGTGAGCGGGGATGCCCAGGATGAACACCTGTGCGCTCGCGCTTATCGTCTGCGCTGCCATGGCAACACCAATCAGGTTCCTCCCCATACTGGCCAGTTTCAGACACGCCCCTACTGCATTCATTCCCGATCCCAGGATAGTCACGAAGCGGAGCCCCCTAGCGTCTAACAACCACGTTGCAGGGAAAATCAATGGGATATAGCACAGCATGTACAGAATGGAAAACCAGTTGACCACGAACGGGGACGTGTTGTAGTATTGCACGATGATGTTGCTGATGATGCCGTATTGGATCCACTGGAAGGCGTTGCTCATCGAGCAGAGACAGAAAATCCCCAAGATGACCCACCTTCGCGTATAAACCTTGTACGGTTTTGGTTGCTCCATGTTGTGTTCGTTTTCTGAGTCTTCCGCTTGCAGTAACCGGCGTTCACTACCGTCAGGAACTGAGCTTTCTGTGGCATGCATATCAACAACCAATGCCGTAGATTCAAACTATATCTCGGCTATACTTTATCACGTTGATCTGAGGTCGTTTGTAGCCATGGTCGCGTAATTTTTCGAGTTATACACGAGAAACCCATGCCGCCCGCTTGTCATACCTCCATTTTCGTTCTAGAGACCTTTGACCCGTTCACCGATACAGTGCAACAGCGTCATCTTGCGGATCTCGTTGAAAGTGTACCGACTATTGATTGGAACCTTCGCATTTCAGGAATATTCTGCATCGAAAACATTTATGGCAGTGACTGGGTTATGAATGCAGAAATATTACCGAGTAGCTGTCCGGTTTGAAACATTTCTCTTTTTTTGTGTGTATATTTTTGTTTGTTAGTTTTTTGTTTGATAAAGTACTGCGCATTGTATACTAACGTTAAAGTTAAAGTTAATCGTTTTAAGTAACTTCCGAACTACCTGATTGGGATAGTCAAGTATTTTGCCCCCAGGGACAAGACGAGCTTCATCATCACTGTATCACTCTTTGGGATCTTTGCAAGCATTTTTTTTATACAGAGTATAAGTTATAACAATACTTTTCCCTTTCCCTATGGGGAAGAGGAATGTTCAGGAACCAAGAAACAGCCACGAAAATAAAGTGTTTCACCGATGATTGTTTGATACAAAACATTGTTGATTTTATTTGATCTATTTTGCTATATAAAAAGACACAGCCAGGGCTACCCAACTAGCCGGAGGCTATATTATTAAGGTCTAGCCCTGGTAATTGTACAATATATTATAAACAATATAAACGCGTAAATTGCGTTACCAGGTACATTCACGTACTAGTATTTTACGTAAAAGCCGGTTACATGTGGATCACTTAATTCAGTGGTTCAAAAAAAAATACAAACTACGCCAAAAAATTCGATTCCAAGGTGGTGTGAAATTGCATGAAAGAGTCAGGGACGAAAACATACCGTTCCAAACCCTTATATCTGATACCAAATCCTCAACGAAATGCATTTCCTTTCTGCATGCCACGGTATGAGACGGGCCACAAAGCAGGTACAGAAAAACCAGTCACGTAGGAGGCACCTCTGATACTGACACCTGCGATGAGTTCCGTTTTTTCACTTGTTCATGCCTTCATGCCTTCTGCAAAAAAAAAAGGAAATGTGAATAAAAGGGATCTGAGCAGACTTAACCCGATTTACAAAAAGTCAATATGTACTCAATTACTTTATCAGAATATTCAAAAATGATTTTTTTCCTCTCTAAAGGCCGGCAACAGGAAGTCCATTATTTGGTTTTGCATCGTTGATGATGACGTCATAGATGCATGAAAGACTTGTAGCTGGTCACCTGTATATGGTCACCTACAAAAGGTGTTGCTCACATGGAACAATAGATAGGAAAGATATGTATACAATGCACCTGGAGACAAAACAAAGGAAAACAGGTACCTTGATTTTTTGGCGCTAGAACGAGAGAAAGGTGGTGAAGTAGACACACATACGCCACACACACAGTCAAGATGGACACTTGCGCGTGCGTTAAAGGTGAACAAGAAGCAGGTGCTCTTAAATCCTGTTCACGTGGACTTGTAAAGGAACACCAACGTTTAGGTAAGCAAAAGACTTCAGTAGCTACTTTAGGCGACAAGTATCCGTAAGAGCACACTTTGTTAGAAGTGCCGCAGGATGATCTGGCAGAACACGATTGGATACTTTACTTTAGTTTTTTTTTTTTTCAAATTTTCGCATTTACATTTTATATCTGAAATTGGCATTGGGAAATCATTCCAATTATAAGTGTAGGATATCAGGGGTTGAAAAACACATGGGACGTTAGGAGGAATAGAAACACCGAGTATCATAAGTTAGTGCGCATATTCCGCTTTTTTCCAAGTCAGTCCCATATTTCCTTTAGCCCACAGTTTTTCCGGCATAATGACAAATTAGATGACCCTATGTCAATATGATTCACCCTACTACACTGATAACAACAAATCCAACATTGTTTCTTATTAAGAATTTCGTAACCCTTAAATCATGTAGATTTTCGCATGATCAGCCTAATGTCTGATGTTTGAGAGTATTTCCTTACTGTTCCTTTTACTGAGTTATGAAAGTATTTTCCCTCTTTATCGCCTAATTCTTATATCTTTAACAATGTCATCGCTTATCAATTGACAGATAAAGTCTAAAGCTATCAATAGTAGCCCTGATAGCCTTATTTAGAAAACAGGTGGAATTAGCAGTTTTAGACAAAAGTATTAGGATGGTACCATTGTATGAACATTGTTGTAACCAAAGCATGATCTTTTGAATGAATGTTGTTGTAACTTAAACGTTACCTTTTGTGTGGTATTTGGGTTCGAATGACAATATTATTGTAATGCTTTGAACTTTGTTGACTAAATTCAAATCCACACCCACTCGGATTCTGCATGTGTCCGTGCCATTTACGTCTCATTTGTTTTCTTGTTGACTTCATAAATAGTCCGTCGTGTGTGGCTACAGCGCTGGTCGTGCATAGGTCTTAGGTTTCGTAGCTACAGTTCACCTCAGACTCGTTTGAGGTTTACTAGCGTTAAACAAAAGCACATATTTCTCGAAAGTTTTAAGCCAAAAAGAAAGAAGAATATTCTACTAGAGATCATGTCATATATATTGTTAAAATATGTAATACTTATGCTTGCTTAAAAGATTTGAATCGTTTCCCGTTTCAATAACAACATACACATGCACCAGTTTGGAGATGTTACACTGCTCTGATCACTAGCTCAATTACTAGCCTTATTTAGTAGACCATAGAATAACAATAGAAACTGTATTTTTATAGTAAAGATTACTTGTACATATATTTTCCGATCACTGATCATGTAGATGTTTGTAATCCTCAACGTTAATATCTTCTTTTTTCGCTTTGCACCTCACAGTTTGTAACATTAAATCAAGGATGGAATACCTGCAAATGTCTCTGCCTGCTGCATGCAACCGTCACATCTTGACTGCTACAAATGGTATGTGTTATATCTAGTGATTGAGAAATGGTATCATTTATAAGGAATGATATTCGAAAACGAAAGATTTCGTTACCATTTATTTGCGACGCATTTTACTGTAGTACAAGGCAGCAGCCCGCAGTGGGGAAATACGACAATATTGGGATACATAAGGTCGATCGTGAACCAAAAGTACAACTTGGCACAATGAAATAAGTAGCAGTTCGCACGAGATAAACTCTTTCATCATACAGTTAACATTTGGTACTACAAAACCAACCTTAACTTGACTTCGGTTTTCCCCTTTCTTACCGATCCCGGTTGTGGTTGAGGGCAGCTGTGCACAATATTTCGGTTGTGGGGATTTCTGGAGGATCTCTTAAGACCTCAAAATGACTGGTATATTAACGTTTAAAACTCGGAAGTAGGGCAAAATACATCACGCGAAAAACGAACATGTTAGAGATTATGGTATAAATGATTCTGTGTACAAATCAGCTTTTGATGCCCTCTTTTGACGACGACACTTCCATTTTTATAGAGGGGAAGGACCAATAAAAACCGTACCATTACACCCTGTAGTGTAGCACACTATACCATAAGCCTCAAATCTTTACCCTAGACTAAGAAGTTGACTCTAAAGAGATAGCGTTACAGCCAAAATTTTATAATGGCACCATGATTTCAACACCTCTCCCAATGGGTCGGTCTAGCTGAAAAGAAAGGATATGTCTAATTTAGGAGTCGATTACACAGGGCAATGCATGGTAATGTCACAGATTTGGGACAGATTTCGGAAAAGAAAGGGAAATTTGTCTCACCTCCCCCCAGTAGAAAACTTGACTTTTCTGAGTACACTTTCTCCAAGTAAAGAAAAGTCCGCAGGGCGAGGAATCAAGCATTTCAGCTCCCTCTCTTAATTACAAAATGGCGTCGACAGCTAACTAACTGCAAGGTGGCAAACTGCAGCCAAATCCACGAAAGGCAGTAAGGGGTATTTCTCCTTAATAAGACAATTCATGCAGTCTCTAAACCGGCTTCTTCCACCACAAGACGGTTCGTGAGACGTTTCCTCGAATTTTGCGAGGATCACTTTTGCACTACTTTATCTTACGCACTAAGAACGAAATGGCCCGTTCACACTTCTGCGTATGAGTTACGTATTAACATTTTTGGTTGAGGTAAAATTGCAGGGAAGTTGTTTCTTTTTTTTACTTTAGCCCACCGTTGTGCAGGCTTGTTATCGAACAAAACAACTACTTTGCCTAAATACGTAACTTGTATATACGGACGTCTATATACGCAAAAGCGTGTACGGGCCTAGAGCGGATAGATACATTGTATGACGTGTTCTGTGCCCATTCAAGAGAGAGAGAAAGAGAGATCTAGAGAGAGAAAAAGCAAGAATAGAGAAATCTGGTACGTTCCTATCTATTGTATGTCGTGTTTAGAGATCAATCATATCACTACATGAGGTAATTCTCAAAGCTAGCAGGCATCAGCGCAAATATTAGATGATATCCACAGTAATTTTGCATTTATTTTTTGGTACGGACGCTCGGCTATGGCGTCCTACGTCCTACCGTCGATGGATATGCAGAGTTAGGTAGACAAAAAATTAGTTACTACACTGACTTAGTGTGGGTTACCACTGGATCTCCGATAAAGTTCGCTTGTTTACCTCACTGACATCAACCTCCGCTTGGTTTTGAAAGTCTTGACCCTATACATTTTTGTGGTTACGCGTTAGTAACAGAGACTTCCGCCTACTTTGTGAAGGTCGATGTACGTTCACATCATAGAAAATGGCGACCGATCACATGCGTCGCGAGGTTTACGGCAGCAAATTGAGTACATTTTTAGACAGTCTGGGTTGTGGCGTCCAAACCACAACTGTCTTGAAGTGGAAATGGATGTCGTAGATTTTTGACAGTGATCCGTTAGTTCTTGAGGCCAAGGTTGAGGTTCAAGGCTTTGAAGAAAATCCTACGACCGAAAATAAACGTATACGATGAGCTGTACTAAGACTTGTTGTGAGCAAAAGGCAAATGCAACGAATGGTCTTCTGAAAACCAACGAAATTGCTTCAGACATGCCGATATGCAAGATGATAATCTTTGCAACCACATACAATGTGTCAAGTTTTGAAACGTTGCATGATGAAATTACTCTTTATTTTCAAAACGACTGTTTTCCTACCGCATACATTGTTACATGTTGTTACATGTACGAGGAGGTGTGGTGAAAAAAGTGTCGGCCTCACCCTGAAATAAGGAAACCAAATTTCGGGCATAAGTATACGGTATGAAATGTTTCATCAATATGCATTAAAATTCAAATAATTCTAGTCATTACATTACAGTCGACGTCTTTTTGCAAAACATGATCAGTAGGTAAGTGGCAAGGAAAGGAAAAGTCAATTATGATCAGATCTTTGTAGGATTGTGGGTGATGTTCTTCATGCCAGAAAGTTTTGAGGACAGTATATAGTGCACACAGTAAACTGTATGTGTGCATACAGAATACAGTTTACAATAGACAGTATATAGTTGACTTTATGAAGTACTTTATCAATATGCACTAAGATTCAAATCATTGTGGCCATTCTATTACTGTCGACGTCCTTTTGAAAATGAGTATGTAAGTGGCAAGAACAACAAAGGTATAATAATCAGACCTGTGTGTATCGTGTTTCTCATGCCATGAAATCTACGAAGAGATTGTCAAAATTTTTGTGTATTCCCTTCGTATTTCGAGTAGAAAGAATGTGTACATACATAACTTTCAGCAGCTCAATTGTCCATATCTTTTCCCTCTCTCTCACCTAGCAATGGGTGTCGCCTGCAAAGTAATGATCACAATGATAAGAATTTTGCTAGACAATCATACCAGACTTTATACTTTATACTCATGCCCCGAAATTGGAATTGCACACCATATATCTGTGTGTATCAGCGAACAATGTAAACAGGGTATAACAACAGACAATAAGTGTTCTGTTTGAAATGATGTTGATTATATTAAACACTTTTTTGATTGCGAAACCTTTGTAGACAGGAGTCGAAAAGGGCTTTCTGTTTGGATATGGATACATATTGTCATTGACAATACAAGATAAAATCTTGGCATCATATTTCTAATATAAAACAGTTTCAACACATAATGAAATAGTATTACTGAGGAAAATTCACCATTTATAAGTTTAAGTAATGAAAGACTCATATTATGACTTAGTCTCACTGTTTAAATCTGAATGTTTACCAAGAAACTTATTTAGATTGTAGGTGATGGTATTTTTTTTACTCTTCTTACAAATCTTACAATATTAACAGCGTCAAGTTGTACCTGTATGTTCCATACAGAATAAACATTAACGTTTTATTTAAAGAAAACGCCAACTTATAAATCACCCCTCGTACCATCTGCATAGCTAGCGGCTAGCCTGGCAATCATACCATCGAGATCTCCCCAATATCGCTACGGTGCTAAGAGTGCTGTTTGCCCGCCCAGTTCAGTAGCAAACGCCGGGAATTTTTCACGCGATGACTTTAAGCTATATGGTGTTCTCGGACTGACAAAAACAGAGTAGTATACAGGCCAGATAAAGCCCCCAAGCCGACAAAAGGAAAATGATGACCAAGTTAGCAGCTGTAAAAGTGTCTGTAAAAAGATGGGCTCCACTTTTTTCATTGATACATGCATCCAGACACAATGTTTGTTTGTTTGTTTGTTTATTCATTTTATCCAGCCTAATCTGGAACTTTTTTTCAATGTTCCCTGGGGAAACCCTCTGACATAACACAACAGTAATCAATATATAAATATTTCAAGAAATATCTATTACAGCAAGATAACTTAGTTATACAAGGAGGATAACCTTCTTGGCAATCCAATACTTAAGGTATCAAAACAAAATGAGCAATTGAATGATGTGACGTTAACACAATGTAACTTGAAAGCATAATTAGAATGAAATGAAAATGTTAATACAATGGCGTAAAAAAACACAGACCCGACTATGGGGCTTATCACCTCTATTGTTTGATGGTTTTAAAATGTTCTTCAGCTTTACAACCATTTGACCTTGCGTTATAAAAGGACATAAAAGTTTAGATCTGACATCTGAGTGAAGAAATTCAAAATAGACTTCCTGTAGTTCACACTGTTAACAGATTAGGCCTTTGAACAGTTGATGTAAGAATATGTAGAAGAAAATTGCACTTTCTTTTGTTTATCAAAATACTCCGTTCTGTCGATTGTCATTATCCATCTGAATAGTTACTATATGGTTCTGAAAATACCAGTTTTCATTGCCAAAATATCATTATAGTATCACTTCGGCCGAAATCTAAAATGAAAATAAAAAATAAGATCCCTACACATTGACCCTAAATCTTTTCGAACCTTAACCGGGAACACAGCATTTTTCTTAGGTCTTATGTATCTACCGAGTTCAAATGAGGAGTCCAAAAGAAAGACACTTTATAATGCTACCTGTGGCTAGATTGTCCAGAAGGACACAAGTCCCTCATCAGCATCAAAATAAAGTCTTCATCGATGATGGAAAACAAACATATATTTATTGGTTAGCTAACAAGGAGTGTGGAGGACCGTACTTTGTAAAAACTACCATTTTCACGTTCAATTATATCGGGCTTTGTTATTGCTATTGTTTCAAAATTTAGCATAATAATGCAATTTTATGCCTCTAGTGCCATTGATAAGCTTCTTTTAGTAGGTCATGTGTTTGGGGTGGATTGTACAGAGTACCATTTATTTTATTGAAAATATCTGTAAAATTGCACATGTAAATGTATTTCTTTTGATCTCACTTGTCTAGACATGAAAGATGTTGTGTCAAAATTTACTTATTAATGCAGCTTTGATAAGTCGTTAAATACTTAGTTTCTTGGCTTCATATGATAAATATGAATATTTGTATTAAGTATAAACTATTACTTTTATATCATTATATCATGGTTCAAGCATTTTGTTTCTTACGGCCACAACAAGTAAATTTTATGGATGAAATCCTCTGCAAACTGCAAAAATAGTGCAATAGGGCGAACAAAAAAAGATGGGTGAAAAAAACAAGATGGTTAAATTTTCAAAAATTGGCACCATAAAGTTGTGATGACTGTTTTAAAAAGAATTTAAGGGACAAAATATAGTATCAGAGCCAACAAGGCATTCATTCATGTATTTAAGACACAAAAGTGACACTAGTGTGGTAGACGGGCATCACCAACAAAGTTGGTCACCACACTCATAGCTTCCATATTGGTGTCCCTTTTACAACTATCCAATAAGTTTCATTTCTACAACTACAGTCTTGAGTACCTCAAAAGTGTCAATTTACAAGTACAGTTATTAGGCTACAACACAATATATTTGCTCATTTTGGTACTTTATCGCCATGTTGACCATCCCTACAGAAGAAAAAAAATCTTGTTTTTTTTCTGAAATCAGGCGAAAATTAATGCGCGCGCTGTTGTCATCCGTAAAATTTACTTGCTGTGGCCTAATTATAATTCTTGCAAAAATAATTGCCTTTAGATCAAAGAACTTTTATCAGCTCCTTTCTTTTAAATGCATATTTATATGCATATTTAGAACATTACATGTACCTGTGCAAGTGGGAAATGGTTATATGTAACAATTCAAAATAGTTCTTTGACCATAAAAACAACAACAACTCGCAAGAGGTTTCGGACGATTTCATCAATCAAAATAGCACATTACTTACAAAAAGCAAACGTAAAGGGGGAAAATACATAATAGGCTAGAAATTAACATCGTCCTGCAAAAAGGCTGGGTCGACATGTAGAGATTCTCCCATTTTTCTACCTTCGTGTGATCCAACCAATACAATTGAATAATGTAACTCAAAATGTATCAGGATACTCGGATTTTCAACACGATTCAATTATAAATTTATTGTACAAGTATATCAATGAACTGAACAAAGAGGTACAATGTTCACCATGCATTCTTACATCAACTGTTTAAAGCCTCAATTTGCTAATCACTGGAAGTTTGTTTTGGATTTCATCACTCCAAGGTCACTCAATATGTCCCTTGCCAGCGGCCGACTAAAAAAATACTAGGGTCGAGAGGTTTTTGCTCGGCTTAGTTGGATAATTACACACACGATATTTTCTTCCTAAACCTTAGTTATGATGCCCAACAAAGGTACTCAAAAGTAATTGCAGTAATAATTTATCTTTCACAGCACTTTTAAAATGGGACAGATTCTCAGCCGAGTACAGCGGTGGAGACAGAGGCAGAATACACAGGTAAACGTCTTTGCTAATTTGACAAGCTATTAATTCTAAAAACAATGTTGTGTCTTTGCAACTGTTACCTTCGTTGGTTATGACACTTTAAAAGCCAAAGGCTTTTTTGAATAGGGGAGAAATCATCTCAGACTAGCTTAATGTATGTATCTGATTTTTTTGTTCACTCACTCACTCACTCACTCACTCACTCACTCACTCACTCACTCACTCACTCACTCACTCTCTTACTCACTCACTCACTCACTCTCTTACTCACTCACTCACTCACTCACTCAATCACTCGCTCACTCACTCACTCACTCACTCACTCACTCTCTCACTCACTCACTCACTCACTCACTCACTCACTCACTCACTCTCTTACTCACTCACTCACTCACTCTCTTACTCACTCACTCACTCACTCACTCAATCACTCGCTCACTCACTCACTCACTCACTCACTCACTCGTCCTCTTGCGCACATCCTAATCTACATTTGTACATTTACTTACAGTCGCCTGCGCCACATTTCAATGTTTTATTGAAACTACAATTCAGGCCTGATGATGAAATAATCAGTAAATTACAGTGTTAGCAAGCTTATATTCAAGAATCGTCTGATGTCCAACTTCTCTGCTATATCTTTGTCTCTATATCAGGCAGATAACTACATGTCTACATTGTATTATATTGGATAGACTAATATGGCGTTCCTTGCGGAAAAGCCAGCTTCATTAAATAAGTTTTTTAACCTTTATTTTAGGGTATCAGCTTGTCGATAGAGGATACCAACCCAGCAGACTATACAAGCTACCGCCTCTCCAACTCGCCTGTGTATATGGCCATGTATTACCCACGACTGGAGGAGGAGGAGGTAAGACTGTAACAGTACAAAGTAGGGTGTTTTTCTTTCCTTTAAATTGAAAAGTACGGAAAAGCAATTGGAAACACATAGTAATGCGGATAGGCATTTGTCGAATGTTTGTTTCGTTAAAACTTATAAGTTGAAAATTATAATAAGGCCTTTCGAAAAGCAGTCAGTGTCGTGTATTCAATGATAATTACTGTATAATCTTACTGCTTTATTCTTAAACCAGACAGAGCTCGAGGCCTTAAGAAAAGAAAATGAAGACCTACGATCAGTGTGCAGGCTATTGAATGGTAAGCAATTTAGTTTCAGTTTCAGTTCATTTATCTAATCAGGCAAGAACACATCGCCTACTTGCGTTTTTCAATGCTTCCTGGGTAATTCTGATGTAAGCAAGAGGTCCGAGACCTCCATGAAATGTTCAGAGGTTTTGTACATTTCTTGCTTTATCTGGTCTCATAATCATGCAAATAAGGTTGTAATCAGTTGAATCTAAGCCAAGCCGAGAGAGAGTGTAATCTATATTGAATAATGGTCTCTACTAACATAAGATATGGTATGTTATTTTGCAGAATGCCATGTCGTAATGAGTTATAAAAATTAATATGAAATTTGCATATTCTATGCATGGTGATACACACAAATATACGCACGCACACACACACACAAACATACAAGCACACACACACACACACGCACGCACGCACGCACACGCACAATCACACATACACGCACACGCACACACACACATACCAAACACACGCACACACACACACACACACACACACACACACACACACACACACACACACACATACACACACACACACACACACACAAACATGCTTAGTAAAACCATACCTCTATACCTCTATTTTCATGGACGTGACGATAACAAGTGCTTCGAATTCAGTCTCGCCTTGAAAACACGGGCTGTCTGTAATTTGTCTCTATCTCTGTACAGCCAACTATAAGTTATATAATTCAAACTATCCGCCATAATCATATATTGGGTGCTCTGATGACATTACATGATTGATCATGATTTCTTTTATTTTTCAGCCGCCCGCCCGAGGTGATATGTGACAACCATTCTGTGGCTTACTCACAACACACATCGTAGACGCTATTCATCATGGGTTTGATGAATACACAACAATATGAAATAATTTTTGAACAAATAAATGCAACGCGCTTCATTAGTCAGTGCCCTCACTGCGAGGCCGAAAGAAATAGATTATATCAAAAAGTTGCCTAAATTTCACCGAGCTTTAACCATTTAGAAGATCAGCAAAAGACTGCATTTTACTCAAATCACAAAACCCACTTATTTTGCAGAAAGTGGGTCAATTCATCAACCACAGCCTTCAAAGAAGAAGTCAAACCTTACAATAGTAAACTTAGTACCTTATAGTAGATTAGAAACCAATGTTATGTACTGAATGATTTCAAGACTATACGTGCAATTAGCTTTCAGGCAGGATTATGCAAATAAACTCAATTTAATTTGGAGTTCTGGTTTCAATTTTATACATGAGAAAACCCAATGTTTGTGTGTGGGCGCTGCTATGTGTGGGTTCTCAGAGTCCACACAAGAGTTATCATAATCATATTCAGACGCACGGATAGGTAAGACTCAGGTAAATCTGGCGTAGCCTGAATGGGCAGAAGCCTTTACGAACAAACTGTACCAACTAGGGATGAGTACCGGTGCAGATAATTTAGGTAAAGGTATGGTTCAGTTTCAGAGAATCAGGTCCAGGTCCGGACCTACCTAAACCTTGACCTATCTGTGAAAACTTGTGAATGGGCGATACTCAAACGATGGTCGGTTTCAGTACAAACTTGCACACGAACGTGCAAAACCCCAGCGCAAGCGAAACCAACCATATTGAGTTAAATCATTTGAATAACACACTATTTTGCATGTTTATCTTTGTTCGTCCTGCTTGAAATACGAAAACTTATTGCATTAATACATTTGTAAATGTTATATTTTGATTTATCCTAAACCACTGGACAAATATATTAATGTCCTATTATACAGTGGTTTAGATTCCATTTATATATTATATATTATATAATTGCATTAGGTTTGTCTGCCTAAGGTTGCATACTAAAAATAGTTGGCAAAGTGCGGCCATGACTCTGCCTGAAGGCGATACAAGAATATAATACACGCAACAAATTGGACTCCAACTATTCTTTTAAAACAAGCATTGGTTTAGTACTGGTAAAATCGGCATCTTAGCAATGTCTTTGCGACATACGTAATGGCAGCTCCTTAACACCTTTATCCCATTATTATACTAGTAGGAGAACTTATGATTATATTCATTAGTGGAATAATGTGATGATAGCACCCCTTTATCCCATTATTTTACTAGTAAGAGATGTTAAGATTGTATCTAGTAGTGAAATAATGTGATAGCAATAAACCCTCTATCACATTATTTTGCTTCTAAGAAAAAGATAGCTACTGGCGAATTAATGTGAGGTCATTGTGTCGACCCTCTAACACATGTGAAAGTAGTCAACACGATTTTCGACAGAAACACTTTTTTAACTAAAAAAATGTGATAAATATATACAGACAACAACACTTGACTTCTTTCCTCAGAGTAACTAACAAGTTCTAATCTGACCATACAAAATATGACACCATACCTGTATAAACGGCACCAACTTGCACATGAAGTCCCCGAGTATCCAGTTTTGCAGCATGTTTTGCATCAAGGTGACAGGAATGCAGACTATTGTGATGAGCAAGTCACTTGCAGCAAGCGACCATATGAAGATGTTCATTGTTGTGCGCATCGCCTTGTTTTTCCAGACAACGACCACGACAAGTGAGTTTCCGAGCAGCGCAGCAAGAAAAATGATAACGTAGAAAACTAAGGTGATGGTTTTTGCACCAGGCGATAGTTCTGGAACATAGACAAGAGGAGACAGTCCGTGTTCGTCTCTGAATTCATTCATAGTAATGTTATGCTACGGCAGCAGTTCTAGGAAAATTGTCTGCGTAAACGTTATGTTTCCCAACATCATGGTGATGTCTCCCTGTTTTCAGACGCAAGGTGGTATAGATGGGTCGACTTTCCTCTCAGGAAACAAACAGGTGAGAGGTCTGGCTGCTGATTTGACCACAGCGCTGCGGTAGTGACCTCTCGGAGCGTCCCAGGCGAGTAGACTTCAACAGGGCAGGTGGGAAGACGGTTCTCACTTGCACAAATGTTCACCGCCCTGTATTTTTCCACCTGTTGCAGTACAGAGCCTCCGGACAAATGTCATATCGTGGGCGCAAGGAAGGAAGGAGCCAATCAAGGCATCTGGCAACGATGACGGTGGGGCAGACATGGCAACGCCGTTTCATCTACTCAGACAAAATTTAATTCCATTCCTGCAAAAGGAAATTTATTTTGTTTCACCCGTGCACCCGTGAGTCTGCATAGAGTGATAATGAAATATTTTATTGCAATTCCATGCCCATGGGGCTAATTGCAAGTGAACAAAATCAAATACATGGAGTGATAGAAAACGGGTAAATAATTTAATTCTAACATACAAAGATTAACTGATTGTATGTACATATAGAATGTCGAGAACGATTTTAACCTACATTGCCATTGCGGGGTTTGACTTCTTTTTTGAAAACAGTTGAAAGTGAAATGTCTCACATTTTCTATGATAGATTGATTCGATAATCTTAGCAGAAAGTGTGTCTTTTGTGTGTTTTTTAAAAATGAAAAGTTTGGTGTGATGTCGGACACTCTTTCAAACAGTGTATTTCTTTCTGCATCGAATCGGGGACATTCACAGATGAAATGTGTTTCATTTTCGACTGCATTCCTTGTGCACTGCTTATAAATTCTTTCATGAGCAGATAGCTATTTACATCTTCCTTTCTCTATATCTAATGGGTGCGAACTAATTCTTAACTTACATATTGCTGAGCGGAATTCAAAATTGCTATGGTACAAGTACTTTTCCATGTCGTATGCTGTTTTTAAGTTTTTGTAAAATCTAAGTTTTCCTTCGTCTACGGATGACTTGTGAAAGAAACTTTGAATGTAAATGTCATTCAGTCTTTTCCTTAACAATGTACAGGAATAGCCGTTGTCTATCATGTCGGTATTCCAGATGTATGAGTAGCCGCTGTTGTTAAGTATTTCCTTTACATGATGATTAAAAGGATTGAAAGGCGGTGTTAGTTTAAAGCAAGAATAGGTGAGCTGAGTAAGGAAAATCACATATTGTATGAGACTGTACAGAAGGTTTATTTTTACTATTTTATTATTTTTTGTATTGATTTTATCACTCAATGCAACATATGTATATTATGAACGATTTTAAATGAACCCGTTAAGTTTGCTATGGTAACATGGTGTAAGTAAAAGTCTAAGAGCAATTCAGGGCCTAGTGTTAGCGCCCTGCTAATCTGTACAGTCATGTTATGCATCAAATAAACCGTTATTATTGTTATAAGGGTACTGCATTTACTTTCATGGTGCAAAGGAGGCGACCAGAATCATTTTGCCAAACTGCCTTTGCTTGCTGTTTCCAGCGGTAACATCCTACCGACGATCATGACAGGTGTAAATAAACAACGTAACAGTGTCCAGGAAATGATATAACTGATCTTTTGCCATTTCATTAAGCCTCCCGCTGGTATGCCCTTTCAAGTGCTCTTGTCAGCTTCAACACGCCTACACATCATGCGGGTTCCGCGTAATGGAATTACGGAGGCTTTAGCTGCACAAACACTAAAATGTCAAACAGTGAAATGTCTGGGTATTTCTCCACCTGTCTCGGCAGAATAATCTTGGCCATATGGCAGGGCGGTAGTGTTTTTTTTTGAGAATGCAGTCGTTACCTAATGCAATTACATTACATAAAATGTTAATGGGCATTTATCCAGTGGTTTAGACTAAATCAAAATATAAAATTTACAAATGTATTAATGCAATTAGTTTTCGTATTTCAAACAGGACAAACAAAGATAATCAAAACATGCTCAATATTGTGTTTACCTCTGCGCTGCCGGGGGTTGCCATGTGCTGCCAAGTAAATAAATATGATACAGCGTACAGATTCTTAACCCTTAAACTGCCAGAGTTCCAGCCCTATAAAATGCTATTAGTTCCAGGGTTGGCCGCTGACCTCCGAAAAGAGAAACCAAAATAAACAAGGCCGAAGTCCCTAACTTCCAGGGTTCGTGCGCTACACGCGCGCAAAGCTGCTACTTCGGGGAATACGCTATCCCGGTTAAAACTGGGCACGGCACACAGGGCATGTACATGTGTGCCGGATATATCCGGGTTTGGCAGTTTAAGGGTTTTAAAAATCAGGGAACAGATGCGTGAAGGAAGACACAAAAACATGGTTACAGGGAAGGAGTGGATATCATAGTCAGCAGTTTACTTACTCTTACTATGCTGGGAAATGTTAGGATAGATTCAAACAGGCCAGTATTTTGACTCAAGGGTACCGTATAAAATAACAATAACAACGGTTACCATATTTCAAACTTAGAGCAGGAGTACCTTTAGTTAACGATTTTCGCGACATGTCTGTAAAAACATGAATTGCGATATTTTGCAACAAAACGCATTACCTTTTTCTCCCATTAATAGCATCTTCACATAAAAAAAGTAATCAATATTTTGCCTAGCATATTGAAAATACGTAACTGCGAAGACAGACCAACAAAATACCTCCCGGTAGAGATGTTTAGAATCAAAAAGAAAAAGCTTTGATCAATTTTCGATTTCTAATGGCAAAGTTCGTGGCAAGCGCAGAAACGCTCAAAAGGGCCTAATAGGTTTTGAGCGAAATTATCGGGTCTAAAGTATTACCAAAGGCAATTTTTCAAAACCTTTTTTTCGTTGTCTGATACTGTACTTTCATAAGGTGAAATACACTTAGTAGAGATGTTTAGAATCAAAAAGAGAAATCTTTGATCAATTTTCAATTTTTAATGGCAAAGTTCGTGGTAAGCGCAGAAACGCTCAAAAGGGCCTAAATCATAGGTTTTGAGCGAAATTATCGGGTCTAATGTATTACCATATAATTGCACACACAAACAGAACACATCTAAAATAGTCACTCATCTGTTCGGGTACGGATCCACGGCTTCGTTCCTTTCGTGATATTTTACATTAGCTTGTGAAATTTAAGTTCTAAAATGCCATATGGCCAAGATTATTCAGGTGACAGGTGGAGAAATACCCAGACATTTCAGTGTTTGACATTTTAGTGTTTGTGCAGCTAAAGCCTCCGTAATTCCATTACGCGGAACCCGCATGCGTAGGCGGCAGGCGTGTTGAAGCTGAGAAGAGCACTTGAAAGGGCATACCAGCGGGAGGCAAACACCGGTTGAACCTCCAGCCTTCATCATTGAACCCATTAATGCCTATAAGGACCGATAAACGTAAACTCGCATTTATCTGCAGGTACATGGTGCTTCCGTCTTTCACACAAAGCAATGAAAACATCACTGTTTTATCCCCTTTTTTAAAGGTTAAGACATACGTGAAAGGTTACAAGGTAGAAAAAAATTGTCTGCTCTTCTAATAAATATCTCGAGGGTCTGTTTTGTTATGTGCCATCTGAATTAATTATCTTCCCAACATGCCCTTTCTAAAAACAAGGTAAATGGTCGATCCATTTGGCCTTTATAGTCGTAAGCAAGAAATCACATGTCTTTTGACAGTATAATTTGATAACTCCTTTGTGCAATATTTATTTTGCTTTTTGCGTATTCTTCCGCTTGCCTGGCCGCAGTTCTTCCGATCTCTCCCGGAGCATTACTTAGGAACTCGTCAATTTAAACAGACTAAAGTTTGTCACGTCTGGCGGCTTCCCATGGCCCAAGCGACCTCCTCAGGTATCTGCCCACTCTTCTTTCCCCTTCCTCCACTACTGTGGACGTCGAACAGTATGATCGGCCATATTATTGGTATAAAATAACACTTCTATGAGTTCTATGTCTCCATTTTGCCACCCACTGTGGACAAGTAGGTTATAGAGTTTGCCTGTGCTGTCTACTGGGTTACATGAAGGACTCCTGTAAATGCATACTAGTATGAGATCCAGAGGTACCTTTCCTTTAGCATCACATTTTAAAAACAGCTGCTCTTGAAACTGTGATTCGCTTAAGTCCAGCTTGCTAAAAGATACATGCATGGATTTTAACCCTATCGAGACTTGACTTTTTTTGGCCGTGAGGGGGGGGGGGGGCATTCGGCCCCCGAAAGGGCTTACTGTACGATCACTAAATTTGCAGGAGTAATGTGCCTATTGCGTTTTATAATCCCTTAAGTTTTTATATCATTATGACGTAAATAAGACGTCATTAATTGATTTTATTGGCTAAAACGGGGAATTCCAAAGATGCCTAAAGGTATCACACAAAAAGTTAACAATAAAGGTTATCAATATGTAAGTCTTCTAAGACTTCTGTTGTCAAACGCCATAAAATGACGTCATATATATTTTAGCTATCGCTTTTAATCCGCCATCTTGGATCATCAAATTTAAATGTCTTAAGATACGGATTTCTTAACATATAACCCTAAAATCCCTTGAGTCAGAAATTCAGTTTTCCAATATTATCTTTTGCAACTTACATGATACATGTACACAATTCTATACAACGTTCCGAAAAATACAGTTTTAAGAAATACAAATAACTGCCTTTCACTGTTTATATTCACAGATATTTTGTACTATTTACAAGTATAGTTGAATTTTTTTGACAGACAAAATGATGCGCACGTGGACTCCATAAGACACAATTGATTCAACATGTCCTTTAGTAATTACGAGGGTGGATAAAAAAAGTGATGCAAATTCATTTTATGATGCAAAGTAATTTTTACAACAGCCTCATTTTTTTAATCGAATGAGTTGAAATTCGGCACAAAGGTATAGGCATATGTCCTCTTGAGGTTGAAATATCTAAATTTGCTGTTCAACATTTTATGAGTGATGAGTTGATCTCAAGATGACCAAATACCCCAGGGACTTGGTCAGACGATCAGTTCCTCTAGATCTAGGCTTTTGAGGCCCTCCACTTCTAAGTCCTATAACTCTTGAACGACGTGTTGTGTGGCCACCATATTTTTAAAAAACGATATAGAATAATATCTGACAAGTATAAGACGTTTAACGTTACTATGACGTAATATGACGTAATTATAAAGTCATCAATTTGATTGTATTGGCCGGACCCATGAAAAAGGGTATTCTCAGAAAACTTACAAAAATGTAACAGCAAGTGCAGATAATAGACTGATAATGTTTGTTACGACTTGTGTTGCCAATAGCAACATCAATGACGTCAAAATGACGTCATAAAATGAGGTCATGGGCATCTAAGATACCAGTTCGGATCCGCCATATTATATCCAACACCTTGAATTTTCAAAAATCTTTTTTTTTGCAAGAAATAATCACAAAAGGCAAGTGAAATAGAGTGAGACCGCGTGGCGCAGCGGCAGTGTGTTTGGCTCAGGACCGAGAGGTCTCGGGATCACCGATCTTGTGCCCTTGGGAAAGCCACTTTACACAGCTTTCCTCACTTACTCAGGTGAACATGAGTACCAAGCTTCGGCTTGGGCCGTCCCTCGGATAGGACGTTGAATGTAGGTCCCGTGTTTGGGGAGAGTCATACCCCAGGCACGTTACAGAACCCCAACACGTGCGATGATGCGGTATGCGATGGTGCAAATCCTTCTGTCTTATTATAACAGTTGGTGATTCACCACAAATCACCCTGATCGAGGCCTGGCGAACTTCTGTCTCGTTTTCAGCTATTCGAAAGGGTATGTCACCACGTAAGGGGCGGTTTAACCCCGTCGTGCGACCGATAATGATGATGACTAAAATTACATTTAGTTCAACATTTAGTAAGTAGAATAATTCATCATGTGGTGCATATGTAGAGAATGTAATCCCTCTCTTCTTACAACCTTTACATAAGATAATCATAAGGAGTGTCAGATATCTGTCGGATATCAATTGTTTGGTTGATATAAATTGCATATTCAAGGGAAATTAGAAGTTGCACGCGACATAAAGCTAAATCTTTCAAGTTGACCAGAAAAATACAACTCAGCTGCTGTAAATGCATTTTTGTACTTTTGCGGTGGCTAGGAAGGAAACGGCAGTTTTTGTCATGTTTGAATTTCACGGTTGAAACAGCTATAATGTACAGTAGAATTACAAACACAGAGTTGCAGTGTCTTCTTAGCTTGAAAATAAAACCACTGCCAACATTTCAAGATGTACAGTATACTGAACTGGAATGGTGTATGGTTTTCAGAGATTTATTTCTCTTGGTTGTGTATTGGTGTGGCAGGTTCAGATTCAGCATTATTTCTGATTAGCTTGGCATGTGATATTAAATATGAAATAAGAAAATACATATGAATTACGCCAGCAGTCACTTAATCCCTTGACAATAATACATAATTCATAATACATAAAGTTTAACATGTAAAATACAATTTTTTAAATTTCAACAACGATCAGATAAAATCTAGTCATAATGAAAGTAACAATCATTACTGATTAACTTCAAAATATCTTCTTATCGCAAAGTTAACACACAGGCATGTAATTATACAGAAATGATCTAGAGTCATCCCAATTTGACAACATAGAAGACAAATAAACTGAAAAATATTGAATAGACAATTATGACAACTGTCTTATAGTAGTTAATAAATAAGTTTTCTAATACCCAATGCAGAAAACTGGTGTGTATAACCAGAAAACCGGTATAAATCGGAAAATTGGCATACAATCTGAGAATTGGAATACAATCAGACGAAACTAATATACAATCAGAAAGAAAAAAGTAATATACAATCAGAAAATTATTCCACAATCAGAAAAAAAATACAATAAAACTGCTTTACAATCAGGAAACTGATATGCAGCCATAAAACTAACATGCTGTCAAAAAGGTAGATGATTAGAATAACTGATAGATAATTGATTACTTAGAAAACTGATGTGCAAAAAGAAAATCAAAATCCCTGCACAGCAGTTATGGGTTCTTTGCGCTAGTTTCCTACTCAACAAATTGTAAGCATATAAACGAGACCAGTATATTTGGATCATTCAACTAATTCTAGATTTCACTTTTTTGGCGACGCCTCAGGGGCGGAGCCGTTGGTACAATGCTGTCATTGAGCTGCAAACTTTCAAAAAATTGCGTATTCCCTGTGGAATTCGTCCTTGGTAAGACATGGAGACCGGCCTTTACATATAGCAGACAGGAAGTCTAATCTTGGGGCATGGAGCAGCAGGTAGTGTGAGCACACTACATGTATTACATTTTCCATTACAGTTTGTCAAAGATATTTGAAATTATCTTTCATGATGATACTAAAGGTCAAAACGTCACTCTCTTCTAGTTAGTTTTACTGCGGATGGCCAGCGAGATGTTGTACAGTGGTGGTGAGGGTTCCGCCTGTCGCCTATGGACGTCCTGGAAAATATGAGCACAATAAGCAGGGATGGAGTGTAGTGTGGAATGATGTGATTTGACATGGGTCATAACGAGAGAAATGACGGTCTAATGTGGTTTGTCTGTTTGATGTGAAACCGAAAAGTTTCAGGAGATGCCTAAAGAGTACCTGAGACAGCCTGGCATATGAAGCGACACTTCCAGTCGCATTGATAGTCGTACCACATGTCTTTCCTCAGTGCGGAGTAAAGAACGCAATCTTGGTCGCCACCCTGATCGTTTGGTTGACCCGGAGCCCAGGGGCTGTACGTCCCAAGTGCAGAACCATCCACCCACTCAAAGCTTCCCTCTTCGCGCTGATCGTGCAGGCCGAACCAGAAATCCCTGTCGCTCACGGTCTTGTACAAGGAGATGAGATAGGCGTTGGTCTCTGTGTCTCGTGGCATGGCGAGGGTGCCGCCATCTTGAAGACAGGTCGAAGTCGCTCCCTGGAAGGTCTCCCTCGTGTTGAAGGCTTTGTAGCAGTTTTCATGCCACATTGTGTAACCTTTAGGACATCCTGGAAAAATTGAAAGAAAAGACGTGGGAATGGGTTGGTGACATTGAAAATGATCAAAAATTCCATCACTAATAAATCATTACATTTGCATCATGAGAAATTATATATATCCCCCCTAATAAATTGTGTCGCTACATTTCTTGTATATATATACATACAGCCAGTCAGTCTTAACAGACTGGGGCAATTACTAAGCAACATGTCATATATGTACCATCTAAGCTGTTGGAGACATGAATGTAAATAAACTGTGTTAATGGCACAATGTCCAGTAACTCTTCAGTATGCTCTGAAAGCAGTTGACAGCAGACGAAAGTTTGGTGTGGACATTGAACACAGAGTTAAATGCAAATAACACAGGTTAATATCATCCTGCAGACAAAAGAATACATCAGAAATATGATGCTATGTATAATGATAGTGTCCCAAATTTTACTTCTTTCATTATTATGATGGCGAAGTGTCTTACTCATGTCGTGAAGACGCTGCTCTAATGCGGCGGTTCGGCTGCGCTCTTTGTCCAGATCACGCTTCAAGGCGTCAACAGTGGTGGATATGTCTTCTTGGTTGCGATTCAAGGCGTCAACAGTGATGGACAATAGGCGTATGTCGTCTTTGTCGCACTTCAAGGCGTCATAAGTGGTGGGTATGTCGTCTTGGTTGCGCTTCAAGGCGTCAACAGTGGTGGAAAGTTGGCGTAGGTCATATTGGTTGCGCTTCAAGGCGTCAGAATTAGTAGACATGTCGTCTTGGTTGCGCTTCAAGGCGTCAACATTGGCGGACATGTCGTCTTGGTTGCGCTTTAAGGCTTCAACAGTGATGGACAGTCGGTGTATGTCGTCTTGGTCGCGCTTCAAGGCGTCAACTGTGGTGGACATGTCGTCTTGGTTGCGCTTCAAGGCATCAACAGTAGTGGACAGCTGGCGTATGTCGTCTTGGTCACGCTTCAGGCCGTCAACAGTGGTGGACATGTCGTCTTGGTCGCGCTTCAAGGTGTCAACTGTGATGGACATGTCATCTTGGTTACGCTTCAAGGCGTCAACAGTGGTGGACAGTTGGCGTGTGTCGTCTTGTTCGCGCTTTAGGGCATCAACAGTGGTGGACAGTTGGTGCATGTCGTCTTGGGTGCGCTTCAAGACGTCAACAGTGGCGGACATATTCTCTTGATCGCGCTTCAAGACGTCAACAGTGGTGGGCATGTTCTCTTGGTCGTGCTTCAAGGCGTTAACAGTGGGTGACAGTTGACGCATGTCCTCTTGGTAGAGCTTCATGGCGTCAACAGTGGTGGACATGTCGTCTTGGTTGCGCTTCAAGGCGTCGACAGTTGTGAAGAGTTGGCGCATGTCGTCATGATCGCGCTTTACGGCTTCAATAGTGGTCGACAGTTGAGTTATTTCCTAAAGACGAAAGTCAGAGTAACAATCTTAAGAAGAAAACATGAGGTGAAACAGCAATGTCTTCTGTCTAGGTAGTCCCTTTAAAAGAACAACAGAAACACCAAAAGGATGCAGAAACAACAAAAGATGTTTGAAGAAAGCTTTGTGATACAATAGTATATACCTCTTTATTGATGAACGTCAGAGGAGCCAGTCCCACAGAGATCAGACTAAGCAGCACAGCAATGCCGGCCGCCATTCCGCTACGATGGGAGCGGATGAAGCCACAGAAGGCACCAACCACGCTTGATCCACCCGTATACGTGCGGTCTATTAGAAAGCAAGAGCTTTTAAAACAGTGAATGTTTTTTGATTAGAAATTCCCAACACAAAAGTTAGATTTACCCAAAATTTTCACTGTTCAACTCCAGTCTTTGTCGAGGAATGACAAAGATTGACAAAGCTAGAAGGGGTTATATATAAATTGAAAATTGAAGTCACACGTTTGAAAATACAGACCAAATTTGATCCATAGTAGATAAATCGGGAACATCAATGAAAAGAATAGATTAGTGACAGAGACCACTGGTAGCTTGGAAAGAATTTTGTATAACATATGAATAGCTGAACGATCTTGCAGATGTTAGAATTACGATTTCTTACTTCTAAATTCCAAATATTTCTACGGTCACATTTGACGCCTTTACATTAAACACGGAGTAATCAATTAGAATCAATATTGATATTTTACAATTCAAGATTACGTCGATGTATTGTTGCTTAAGAAATCAGATTTTTCTGTATTCCAGTTGATTTAGTATCATGGCGTGAGGTATTGGCACAGTCACATACGTCGTAGGCTGTCGTACGATTTTCATGTCGTATACTTAAACAGTCTATACATGACAAAATCAACTGACGACAAGGATCAAAGACAGCCTTTCCTCCAAGAAAACAGCTGGATTGTCTATAAGGAAAGCAATCAGTTTTTGACTGTACGTAAAGCTTACAAGGACTTAAACCGGACCCAACAAGATAAAGACAAAAGAGAAACAGGACAAAACAACAGGATTACAAAGTTTTACCTGCTCTGAAGACATGTAAAGGGTTGGGTATACTCTGAGCGGCGTTCGTGATTGACCACCAATGAGTCTGCGGCTGCTGCACGGGTGCACTTGTAGCGCCTGGAGGAAATCACAAAATCAAGTGCACATACTTCATACAGTAAAGATATAAAAGCGAGACAAGAAAAAGGTACCGTAAGCAGACTTGAAAAATTCTACCTTCTCTGGAGGCGTACATAGGGTTGGGTACTCTCGCAGCGGCGTCGGCACGTGCCTGCCAATCAGTCTGCGGACGATAGAAGGCTTTGGGCGTGGTGCCTGGAGAAAAATTACAAAATCGAAATGGCACCGAAAGTATGTATTAGCAGCAGCAACAGCCACTTAAAGCCCCGGTCACAAAGCGCGTACGATTTCTTGCGTTGGAGTATTCCGCATATCGTACGATGAGCGCAATGAATCGCAGCTAAATCGGAAGCAAAATCAGTCATCGCAGAGCATCGGATGATGTTCAAAATTTGTCCAGCGCTAGCGTCGTACGATTTGCCACTTGTGCCTCTTCTGAATAGCCGCCTGAACGCTTTTGCGCTTCTTTAACGAACCAAATGTGGACGCAGCTGTTGAATACCTTCCTATAATGTCTTTCACTGTAAATGAATTAAAAGAGACCATGACAACATGAGTATTGCAAGCAAATGTTCAAATCAAGCACAATTACTGGTATGGTTATCTCGGCCTGCTTGCCGGCTCTACGAGTCAGGCTTTTTCGAAGTATTATGATATACTATCAACAAAAATTCCATCATACAAAAATTATATCATAAGCATTATACCATATATATTTCAGACTCATAGAGCCAGCCTTTCTGTTTGAGTTATCCCCATAGTTATTATGATAATGGTAAACTGACCCAAGACCGACGAGAGCTGAGATTTGATCTAATTATAAACTCCAAGCGATCAACCAATTGTCTGCATCACCTGTGCGTGATACTGAATCTTTGGTTGCTACTGTGGCAGTTGCGACTGAAATAGTTTTCTTTTTCGTCAACATCGACAATATCAGGGAAAACTAAAACCATCACAGCATGCTAAAAAGTTATGAACCTTTAACGTTATTAGTAGAAAAAAATGACCGTAATGAAGTCTGGTATGGGGGCAATAAAAATCGAACGATGATGGAGAAACTTTGAACATGTTCAAAATCCATTTCAGCTCTATTTTTCGTTCTTGTTCTTGTTATGATACTGGGCAACACCCCTAGTTTGTTGGGGCAAACCACCCAGGGCGTAGTGCTGTTGTGTTATTGGCTGTTCCTTAGATGTTGTAATACCTCTTCCTTAAGTTAAACTTAACGGGGTTAGTTTGAAGGCTGGTAGAGTATGGTAAAGTATTCCAATCGGTAGCAGTTCTTGGGAAAAATGAATATTTGAGGCAGTCTTTATTAGCCTTAATGGGTTTATAATGGGTTCGTCATAGGACGCTCCCCGATTTACTCTGATTTACTGCGATTGACGCAGGCACGCTCTTATGACCCCATCGTACGATGCACTACGCGCTTTGTGATTACGGCTTTATATATTTAAACTATTGCTTCCGATTTTCCTCCGACGCACTGCGCTTATACCGCGCATCGCAAGGAATCGCAAGGAATCGTACGCGCTTTGTGACCATGTTATGAAATCAAAATAAAACATTATCTTTACAAACATATAGTCAACTATGATTATAGTAACATTTCATTAACATGTACAAATGCGTCTATGGCAATTTGACATCTTTCTCCTGTTCAAGTACATTACTCCATCCGAAACCATTCTTCAAGCTCGAATCTTTGTGGCATGATAATCCTACTATGACTGATGATGATATAAATGCAGTGCCCAGTTGGGAAAACCAACTTGAAGTTTCTTGGAAACATACTTTTGAGAGGAAGACGTTTTTTCTTAATGTTATGGAAATTGCTGATATTATTGGAAAAATATTATATTTTGCGGCTTGCCAAAAGCACATTTTATCTTGAGCATCGATGTTAGGTTCCGAAATGTGTGATGTTTTCATCCAAGCGCACCTACATGTACTCTTCTCGATAGGTTTTTTTGACTCTTTCACGTGCAGAGGTTTGACGACCAGAGGACGTACTTAACGTCTAATGCTCCCCATGCATAGGGCTTTACTTTACAATCCGAAATGTCGGATGCAACCCCACATTACACCAAGCCCCAAGCAGGATTTGCACTTGATCCATTTGTCGAGGTAGTTGGATCACTTATACCAATTGAAAAATATCGCCATAAAAATGCATCTTTCAAGCTTCACACCTCATTCAAATGCTCTTTAAAACGGTAGAAAGAAAATACGTTCTTCACCATAAGACAATTTGAATCTTTGAAGTGTCATTCCATATATTTTTGAAACACAAACCCGTTCGGCTTCTGATATGTGTAGAGTAAATATATTTTCAAAAAACATATTTTACCTGTGTCACCAGTTTGGGGCTGCTGTTGACCCCCCGGCATGGTGTGAATTGTCAGGTTTCTGCACAGCGAAAAAACCCCACCCTATCTCAGGCGGGGTCCGAAATACAATGCAAAATATGAAGAAATCGGAAACCAAAGATGAAAGAAAATCATATTGAGTGGGTGGCAAACAGCTCACGCTTTTTTTCTCAGTCGAGACAAATCAAATACACACGAAATCTTTTTCTTTGCTTGTTACACTTTGAAAGAGAGGTATCGAAAGCAACATTCAAAGACTTCCTGATCTTTCCTTCGGAAAACTATCAGATATATTGCATGCATCTATGCACACATAGGAGAAAAACAATTTCCATTCTTTTATTCTTCGTTTATTATTTTTCGTGTTCGTCACACAGCTTTTAGTCCGTCAACACACGTCATGTTTTTGCATTAACACATAAATTTATGGGTTTTCTATAACTGCGGTCTTAACCCAAGTGGCAGACCCCATCTTTGTGCAGCAGTATTTGTATTACAATGTTTTACAAAAGGTATGATTTTTAAGAATAATGTTAAATCTTTTTTACTCATGGATCAAAAACGTAGCCTAGCAATCTTTGTTAGAAGTGCAAGTACAAGATTTACAAGCAAGTACAAGATCTGCTTGTGAGTTTCATACATTCCCATAACCCAACAAAGGCTCGGTCACCAAAAAAGACCCTGTCACCCAGTAAATTAAAGAAGAAAGAAGTAAGCAACATTTCCTTGGCACTGAATAGTCTAGGGCGTCTCAATGAAAAGTGGCGATTATTCAGCTCAAACTATTCAGTACATGTATCAAACATATTATATGGTTGTGAGATTTGGGGCAGATTATTCAGATGACAATTCCCCAGCAGAAATTACACAGAACCGCTTTTGCAAAAGTTTTCGGCGTACATGGAAATTCAAGTAACATAGGTAGTAGAGAATGCAGAGCTCGAAATAGACTTAGATACATCCATACGTTAAGTACGAGGGGCGTTCAATAAGTAGTAACTCTGACCCACTTCCAGTTGTCTGATCTAAATGAAATTTTGTATGTGTAATGATTCATATCTCTATAGTTTATGTTGCAAAAAAGAGCTCTGAACTAATTGTGGTTTCTGATTTACTGGTGTTTGAACTGAGTCAGGTGTGAAATGGACCAGGGGTGAAATGGAGCCAGTTGAGTGTCGCGCAGTGATCCGGTTTTTGTATTTGAAAGGGCGCACACCAAAGGAGACTTTTGATGAAATGAAAGAAACTTATGGTGATGATGCCCCATCATATGACCTTGTAAAACGCTGGCATTCTGAATTCAAACATGGCCGGAAGTCTATGGAAACAGCTCCCAGACCTGGTCGTTCCTCTTCTGCCATTGATGAGGCATCTGTTGGAGGACCAACCTGGGGTGTCCTACAAGAACGGTGTCCAGAGCTGCATCAAACGATGGGAGAAATGCATAACTCTGTGTGGTTCTTATGAAGAGAAAGACTAATAACTGTGCCAAGTTTCATTAATCTCCTGCTATGGGAAATGAGTCAGAGTTATTACTTATTGAACGCCCCTCGTATTGGCTACGCCTCAAACAGTTGGACTTCTCAACACATCCATTACAAGTAGACGCTTTCCTGGTACTCTGTCAGCAATATATACCGACTAACGACCGTAAGAAATGCCGGTCACAACATGTAAAGGATATCCTAGACGATACCGTTTTTTTTCTATGGTACTCTATGAATTCTCTCACGATTAGACAACAAGCATATAACTTTGTTAAGAAAGAGACATTTTCTCAGAGACTGTCTACAGCCTGTATGATATTGGTAAGTTAATTTTTTTTCAAGAAACTTAAGTAGGGATACTCAATGGAAAATTATCTAACCTTACTAGATAAATTTGAGGTGAGACCGACAATGTGCAAACTTAGAATTAGCGCCCACCCCCTTGAAATTGAGAAATTGCGGTACAAAAAGCTACATGTGGACGAGAGAACCTGTAACAATTGCATTGCAAAACCGGTGGTAGACTAAATACATTTTATTTCTAACTGCCTCTCTAACAACCAGGAAAGAAAGGAGTTATTTGAAGAGGCCTGCAAAACCCACAAAAATTTCCAAACGTTTACTGACGAAAACAAAACTAGAACGTCACATAACCCACTCATTATAGACACTTCGTCTTCCACTGCTTCCAGAAAAGAAGTCCAACCCAAAAAAATTAGATCGTAGCTCTCAGCAGTCCATATTATTGCTGGAATAGTCACTTGTTTCCACTTGTAACCATTGTTATCTAGACCAAAGTCTTTCATTTTATTTATGTTAACAATGTATTCTGTATATCCCCTGTTGCAATTAGCCCTCGGGCAAGAATTTTAAAATAAACTTTCATTCATTCATAGTCCCAAAATGGCTGTTGTAGATCTTACAGTTTGAGTTTCTAGGCTTGTCTACAATTGATCAAATAAAATGAAGCAAAACAAACATGGAAAGGGTTTTATAACTAATATTTCCATGCGAAAACAAAAAGAGGTACCATTTCCCAAACAAATCAGTCAAAATCGAGGAATGATTTGTTGTAAAAAGGTTGTGTATCCCTTGCTGACACCTTTTTCTCTGTTACAGGGGTAAACTAGTATTCATACGAATTTTTGGAAGGTGCGAAGCTGAACCGCAGTGATGGCTGGGAGCTGCCCAAGTCCTACTTACCCCTACTCCGTAAGGAGGCCGGGGTGAGGGGCAGAAGATCCACGCAAGTTTTGACCTAGTTCTCGCAACTCTCGCGAGAACTGGGTCACTCCGTGATCAAGATGGACTGATAGCCATCGAAAATTTGGAGGTACGTGTGTTCACCTTTGAAAATAGTCACTGATTGATGAAAAATTGTATTAACTGTATACATACGTGACTAATGAATCTTTTCAACGAATTTTACAGAATTGATACGATTTACAATACGGATTTTACGGAATTTATGCAATGTTATTGTTTAGTAAGAATTATATGTATTCTGAACAAACTTGTATTGATTACCTAAATAACTGCTAACTTCGCTAAGCTTGACTGCATCATTAGTGAATTAGCATGAGTGAGTAGAGCCGAAGAAGGGGCATGTTTTTTTTATAATACAACAATAATTGATAACAATAATATTTGCTAATGGAATACAAAGCTAGTGTGCACCTTAGGCTTCTTGTATGGATTTCCGAACGGTTTGAGGGTAACCAGCAGCTTGAGATGGGAGAACTATTGGAGAGATTTTGCGAACCTGAGGCTAACTTTAAGGTTTTTCCTACTTAGCATAAAAGTTCACCAGTGTTGGTAGAATACATTATAGAAAAAATTGCTAACACTTTACTTCCAACACTAGATTTAACTATAGGGACATACCCTCTAAATTTTCGGTCAAACTCCGTCGACCTTGTTCGAAGAATGACCCTTTCTATCTCCAGCAGTGACTTCAGGAACACACCACTTTCGCAGGAGGGGGTCATAAGTATCAGAAAGTCTATGTCGCCCCCCGTCTCTGTTCAGTGTGGGCCGGTGGGCTCTAATGTACACTGCCTCCTTCACTCCTCGCGCGAAGAGATCCTGTTCTGAGTCTAGGATTTTGACTTTGTCCAAAGAATTGGAATGTCCCGTATACCGCCTGAAATATCCTGTTTTCCATGGAGGAGAGACATGAATATGTTAGGGCTAACGAATTGCTGATGCCTAAATAATTATTAATCACAAAATATCTCGTAAACACAACATTAACACACCAACGACATGAATTGTGTTTTTTCTCTCTGTGTGTTTTTATTCTTGACAATGAAAGGGTGAAATGTGAAGATATATAGATATATAGATATAGATATAAGGTATATTATTTGCTGCAACATACAAAAAGAATTTCCATCCAAGAACAAAAGATCAGGACAGGAAACAAAAAAACCATTGACACTAAAATGTTGAACAAACAGATTTCTATAGCAGTAAACAGGAATTGATATCATTTCAGTCTACATTTCCTCCAAGCTGACTAGGTGTTCTCTTTCTGATGGTTAAAATATCTTCTTCTCGCAAAGTTAACACAGCGACATGTAAATATAATTGTACAGACATATTTTTGAGTCATTCCAATTAGACAGCATAGAATACAAATGCACTGATGTTATGAAAGAAAATACTATTGAATAGATGATTATGACAACTGTCTTATAGTAGGTAATAAATATGTTTTCTAATGATACAAAATACACAAAACTGGTGTACAACCAAAAAAACGGTATACAATCGAAAAACCGGCATACAGTCTGGGAATTGGTATACAATCAGACGAAAATAATATAAAATCAAAAAAGAACAAACGAATATACAAACAGAAAATGATTCCACAATCAGCAAAAAAACTTAAATTTAACCAAAGAACTGGTTTACAATCAGGAAACTGGTATGCAGCCATAAAAATTGCATGCTGTCAAAAGGGTAGATAATCTAAAAATATAAACAAATAATAGATAATCATTCAATTAGGTATGGACCAGCTTTCTCTGCGTTAGTTTCCTACTCAACAAATTGTTAGAGTATAAACGAAAATACTGGCTGGCAAAATACACCTGGTGATTATTGTTATTATTATTATTGAAACAATGGTGATTTGGCCCAATCAAATCAATTCAATTACATATTTCACTTTTTGGGGACGCCTTGAGGGCGGAGCCGTTAGTACAATGCTGTCATTGAGTTGGAAACTTTCTAAAAACTGCACGAACGTAATTCCTTTGGAATTCGTCTTTGGTAATACCTTGAGACCGGCCTTTACATATAACAGAGAGGAAGTCTAATCTTGGTTCATGGAGTACCGGGTCTTGTGAGCACACTTCATGTACTACATTTTCTATTCGTTTGTCAAAGATATTTCAAATTACTTTCAAGATGATACTAAACGTCAAAAATCCACTCTCTTCTAGTTAGTTTTCCTGGCACGAGAGGCGATGTACAGTGGTGGTGAGAGTTCCGCCTGTCGCCTATGGACGACCTGGAAAATATTAGCACAATTAGCAGGGATGAAGTGTGGAATGGTTTACAGGAAGAGAAATGAAGGTCTAATGTGATTTGTCTCTTGTGAAATGTCTACTAGACCGAAAAATTTCAGGAAATGCCTAAAAGTACCTGGGACAGCCTGGCATATGAATCGACTCTGCCAGTGGCAATGGTAGTCGTTCCACATGTCTTTCTCCAATGCGGAGTAAATAACGCAGTCTTGGTCGCCACCCTGATCGTTTGGTTGACCCGGAGCCCAGGCGTTGTACGTCCCAAGTGCAGAACCATCCGCCCACTGATAGCTTCCCTCTTCGCGCAGATCGTGCAGGCCGAACCAGAAAGCACCCTTGTCGCTCACGGTCTTGTACAAGGAGATGAGATAGGCGTTGGTCTCAGCGTCTCGGGGCATGGCGAGGTTGCCGCCATCTTGACGACAGGTCGAGGCCGCTCCTTTGAAGGTCTCCCTTATGTTGAAGGCCTTGTAGCAGTTTTTATGCCACAGTATGTAACTTTTAGGACAAGATCCTGAAAAAAATTGAGTCAACAACAGACGTACATATTGACGTTGGTGATATTGAAAATGCTCCAGAATTCAGTCACTGACAAATTATTACATTTATGCCATAAGAAAATCATATCGCCACACTAGTCTGTTATTACTGACTGACTGTATATACATGTATATCTCGTATGTGTACGGAAATGAAGCCAGATAGTTTCTGTAGCTTCAGTTCTTTCAATTACTGTAGAACATGTCATACATGTATCATCATAAATCATTAGAGACAGACATACAGTGTGTTAAAACATGATACAAT
The DNA here is from genome assembly GCF_000003815.2 of Branchiostoma floridae. NCBI lineage: Eukaryota > Metazoa > Chordata > Leptocardii > Amphioxiformes > Branchiostomatidae > Branchiostoma > Branchiostoma floridae. The sequence continues at coordinate 26,434,114 of NC_049979.1, forward strand.
GCCGAGAAACTCTCCAGAATACTGTAAATGTATTTAAGTTCGCGGGGATTTAATTTCGCGGTAGCAGGAAAAGGGACTTTTCGCGGTGGATTTAAGTTCGCGGTAACACCATAGACTGCAATCTAATATCATAATTAATCCACCGCGAACATTTCTGCATTTACAGTACTTTGAAAACAGACGAAATTTTGTTGAGAATATTAACTATATCTGAGAATTCAGGTTCTATCTATCAATGCAAATCACCCTGCAGACTTAAGAATTATTGATCAATATGAAAAATATCAATGAAATAATGATTGATCATGTCCCAAATTTTGCTTCATTCACTATCATGATATGATGGCAACTCAATGATACGCAGTGCCTTACTCATCTCGTGAAGACGCTGCTCTAATGTGGCGGTTCGGCTGCGCTCCTTGTCCAGATCCCGTCTCAAGGCTTCAACAGTGGTGGAGAGTTGGCGTATGTTATCTTGGTTGCGCTTCAAGGCGTCAACATTGGCGGACACGTCGTCTTGGTTGCGCTTCAAGGCGTCAACTGTGCTGGACATGTCGTCTTGGTTGCGCTTCAATGCGTCAACTGTAGTGGAAAGTTGGCGTATGTCCTCTTGGTTGCGCTTCAAGGCGTTAACAGTGGTAGACATGGTCTCTTGGTTGCGTTTGAAAGTGTCAACAGTGATGCGCAGTTTGCGCATGTCGTCTTGGTCGCGCTTTAAAGCATCAACGGTGGTGAACATGTTGCTTTGGTCGCGCTTCAAGGCGTCAATAGTGGATGACAGCTGACGAATGTCGTCTTGGTCGCGCTTCAAGGCGTCAACAGTGGTGGGCATGTTCTCTTGGTCGCGCTTCAAGGCGTCAACAGTGGTGGAAATGTTCTCTTGGTCGCGCTTCAAGGCGTCAACAGTGGTGGACATGTTGTCTTGGTTGCGCTTCAAGGCGTCAACAGTGGTGGAAATGTTGTGTTGGTCGTCCTTCAAGGCTTCAACAGTGGGTGACAGCTGACGTATGTCGTCTTGGTTGCGCTTCATGGCGTCAATAGTGGTGAACATGTTGTCTTGGCCGCGCTTTACGGCGTCAACAGTGGTAGACAGTTGAGTTATTTCCTAAAGACGAAAGTAAGAGTACCAAACGTTAGAAGAAGAAAATAAGGCAAAACAACAGTATATTCTGTCCTGGTAGTGCCTCAAAAAGTTGAAGATGTTGTAAAAAAAGGCTTTGTGCTACAAGAGTGCATACCTCTTTATTGATGAACGTCAGAGGGGCGAATCCAACAGCAATCAAGCTCAGCAGCACGGCAATTCCGGCGGCCATGCAGCTGCGATGGGAGCGGATGAAGGTACAAAGGCCACCAAGAACCCTTGCTCCACCCGGATACGTGCGATCTGAACAAATTTTAAAAGCTTTTAATACAGCAAATGCTTTTTTAGCGCTGTACTGTGATTTCCAACACAGAAACTGGATTTACCCACATTTTGATTGTCGAACTCCAGTCTCTGTCGAGGAATGACAAACAAAGGACTCACAAATGCGGGATTATAGATTCGAAAATTAAAGTAAAACTTTGAGTTGGAAATTACAGATTTACTTTGATCCAGAGTAGAAAAATCGGTGATATCAATGAACAGCTTACATGAGTGGCAGAGCCCACTGGTAGAATATTGTTTAACATATGGATAGCTAAACGATATTGAAGATATTAGAACTATGATTTCTTACTTCTAAATTCTAACTAATATTTGTAAGGTTCACATTTGACGCCTTTACATTAAACAAGCAATCAAACAGAAGAAAAAGTACACACGATGTGTTCTTTTAACCTTTGGGGTCCTTTTATTGATATTTTACAATTCAAGATTACATCGATGTATTGTTGCTTTAGAAATCAGATTTTTCTAGTTGATTCAGTATTGACGTACTATTTCGATGTCGTATAAATCTAGCAGTCTATGCATGACAGAATCATAGTTCTGTCGACAAAGATCAAAGACTGCCTTTCCTCCGAGAAAACAACAGGATTATCTAGGAATATAATCAGCTTTTGACTGTACGAAAAGCTTACAACAACTGTAGACAGACCCAATTAGATTAAAACAAAATAGAAGCAGGACAAAAACAACAGGATTACAAAGTTTTACCTGCTCTGAAGACATGTGAAGGGTTGGGTATACTCTGAGCGGCGTTCGTGATTGACCACCAGTGAGTCTGCGGCTGCTGAACGGGTGCACTTGTAGCGCCTGGAGGAAATCACAAAATCAAGTGCACATACTTCATACAGTAAAGGCTTAAAAGCGAGACAATAACAAGGGCACCGTAAGCAGACTTGAAAAGTTCTACCTTCTCTGGAGGCGTACATAGGATTGGGTATATTCGCAGCGGCGTCGGCACGTGCCTGCCAATCAGTCTGCGGACGATAGAAGGCTTTGGGCGTGGTGCCTGGAGAAAAATTACGAAATCAAAATAGCATCGACGGTATGTATTAGAGAGAGTAACAGTCATTTAAAGATTTGATGGAATCAAAATACAATATTACTGTTTACAAATATATATTCATTATCTATGATGATATCATTTCATTAACATATACAAAGGCGTCTATGGCACATTGACACCTTTCCCCTGTTCATGTGACCCTGTGTACGTATGTAATCTGATAAGGAACAGAATTACTGATATGTACATCCAGACGTTTCTACATAACCCCTAAGTATAGATACCGGTAAGCTGAGGTTCTACAAAACTTGTAAATCTGTATACGCGTTAGATAGAAGTACTTAGAACTAGTTGATTTCGAGCTGCGCTCCGCAATAAGCAAAGTCAGAATTAGCGCTCATCCTCTTGAAGTAGAAAGAGGGAGATATAAGAGATTACCAGCGTGTTAAAGAATTTGTAAATACTGTACATCTCAAGCAGTGGAAGATGAAACACATTTTATTTCCAAGTGTTCATTCAAGCAAACCGAAAGAATCACTTTGTTTAGAGAAGCCACAAAGACATATCCCAACTTCCCCACATTCACAGACGAACAGAACGCCACTTTTCTCTTGAAATCGCAGAACCCACAAATTGTAGAAAAGGTGGTGCTGCTTCCAAAAAAGAAGTCAAACCCAATTGCAACCTGCTTAGAAATAGCCGACACAAGTATTAGAGTAGAATATTGTTTATAACTGTTCATTGTCACTTCTACATGTATATCTCCTATGTTTATACCATGTACTTGCAATTAGCCCTCGGGCATGAACTTGCAAATAAACGTCTATATATAAATTTATATTCGCCTCTGATATGTGTAGAGAGAAAATATTTTCATAAACACTTACCTGTGTCCCTAGTTTGACACTGCTGTTGCCCTCCCGGCATGGTGTGACTTGTCAGGATTCTGCACAGCGAAAAATACACACCCTACCTCAGGCGGGGTCCGAAACACAATGCAAAATATGAAGAAATCGGAAACCAAAGATGAAAGAAAATCATATTGAGTGGGTGGCAAATATTGCACGTTTTCTTTCTCGGTCGAGACAAATCAAATACACACGAAATCGTTTTCTTTGTTTGTTACACTTTAAAAGAGAGGTATCGAAAACAACATTCAAAGACGTTCTTGATCTAGTTCGGAAAACTATCAGATACACATGTATATTGAATTCATTTATGTATGCACTCGTAGGAGAAAAACAATTTCCATTCTTTTTTTCTTCATCTACTTTTTTCCGTGTTCGTTACACAGCTATTAGTCTGTCAACACACGTCATACATTTACAGATTACATTTACATATAACGAATGAATGAATACCTTTATTGTACATTTCATGCCCAACCGATCTAAGTACAGGTCACAACAAAGACATACTCGTAACATACAGAATAATATAATTGAGGTCTTCACTTGTTGTTGTTGTCCCTCTAACTGCTTCAATAAGTCGGTAGTTGGACGCATGTCTTTCCTTCTCTTCCATCTCTCTTTGTGCTTCCAAACATATTTTGAACACTCGCTGCTGTTTCCAATTGGCTTTTGCACACTCTAGGCGGTTGCAATTCTAATCCTTTCTCCTATCACTTTTGTCGTCTGCAATCCTCATTCTCTTCTTACAATTTTAAGCAGCACCCAAATGGCAAACCATTGCTTAGTGCTGCAGTATTGCCAAGAGTTGTCAGGTGGCGTCATTTACAGGAGCCAGTTTTACACATGTCAGAAGGTCAGGGTCGACAAGAAGGATATGACTATATTCTTTAAACTGCTTGGGACAAACTCGTTGAAATGAATTTAATTCATGCATCTCTGTGGATTATCTGACAGATTATACAATAGAAACACAGGAATGGTATACCCATTACATTATATTACAATTTATCATATAATTGAGTGTAAAAACGGCGGTTATACCGGTGTGACAGCGATTTCGCCCCCCCGTGATCTCGCTCCCCCGGGGGCGAAATCACTAGCGATCTCGCCCCCCCGGGGCGAAATCACTAGCGATCTCGCCCTCCCCGGTTAGTGATCTCGCCCCCTACCTCGCCCCCCTTTAGCGATTTCGCCCCCCCCCCCAAAAAAAAGGGTTAACATGACATTTTAGAAGTTGATTGGTATAAATCACAAAATGCAGTTTCAGAATGATATAAGTACACGAGTTTGATACATAACTCCATTCATAGTATCAATATTAACGTAATTACATGGTAATAAGATAGTTGAACTTGTTTCAGACAAGGAGGGTTGGGTCCCTTGTATTCCAATTATTGCATATACCTGAGTCTTGACATAAGATGTGTTTCATTGTATTCACCTGTCTTCAAGCAACCTATATATCTCCAATATGAAGTCTCTACCATGAAGTGACCACAAAAGAACTATGTAATGTCTTTATTAATTATGCAAATATTAGGTATTAATTAGAATAACGCACATTTTGGTATATGCACCTGGCCAAGGGATATCTTCACCTCCAACATGACTGTTTTTTCTAGTATTTAGGAACTGATGCATTTACCCGTGTTTCTTAAGACTGGTACTTTACCAGTGTTTGTGTAGCATTTACCAACAGCTATATCAACTTGCGCGTAGATAGTGTTTATAATGAGAAACTATTATTCACGTGTGTTTTTGTTAGTGCTTTGGAAATGTTTCCAGCACAAGAAAGAAAACACTGTGACAAATTGAAAACATATACCTGACGTGTACCATAGACGGTGTTGATTTAACATACGTTCGCAGTAGCACTGTTTTTATGCTACCTCAGCTGCAAAAATTGTCTTTTTCATTTCAATGTCATGTTTGCACCGAACGATATAGTATCGACTTTCGAGGTATGACATCTTACGGTACGGTAATAAGGTGCCATATAGGTACCAGGTAACACACCATATACGTTACTCCCCAGGTGCAGTATAGTACCAGGTAGCGCACCTCTAATATGTAGTTACCAGCTGCTCTTGGGGGGGGGGGGGCGAAAACGCTAAAGGGGGGGCGAAAACGCTAGTGATCTCGCCCCCGGGGGGGGGGGGGGGCGAGATCGCTGTCACACCGGCTGTATGGAGATGCAGGACAGAGGTCGAAAGGTCAAGGTAAGATTTGGCATGGCCATGATGTCATGTCAGGACATACGGCCAAAGTCCAGAGTCCTTTGTCCACATGTTGACCACTCCCCTGCATGTTATCTAAACAGTGACATTTTGACCCTTACAAAGGCCCCAAATCAATAGTTAAGGTTTGGAAGTCCCTTATGCCCTCTTATGACAAGAAGTGTCTAAGGGTAATGAATGAATGATATGAAGTCAAGACCACGTGTTGACCATTTCCCTGTTCATTTTAGATTTGTTTCACATTGTGCACCGTGTTTCTTCGAAAATTGCAAAGCCTTAAATCTACATCCATTGTTACGTTATTAGTTTAATGAATACTATATAGCTAGTTGTCTTATACAATATACCTAAGTTTGTCTTACAGTGTAGCCATTTTACAAATGTTGCGCAATAAACTTTGACTTGACTTGACTTAGAACGAAACCTATAAAATTAGACCCTTATTTTCTTTTATGTTTATGATGAAGCTTTGGTATCGCCCTTTATACGTCATGACAGAAGTAAGTCCAAAGTTCATAGTTTGGCATGTTGTATCAGGACTACGTCCGACGTCCAAATCTGCGTATGGCCCACTGTTGAAGAATCGAACCCTCTCTGTTTTGAGCAGTGAGTGAGAAAAACGGTAACCACTATGGAAGCCTGTCCGGAAGTCTACACCACACCTCCCGTACAGCCCAAGGAAGACAAGCCTGGGCAGCTGACAAAGGAACAAGTCAAGCAGTACTTCGATGAGGTGAGTTTCAGACGATGAAGAAAGAGACTTATTCAAGACGGCGCAGAAGTCTAAAGTGCTACACTTTGTATCTGTACCTTTTAACCTGACCCTGGACTGAACGATTCAAAGGCTGTGTAGGTAACTAATCTCCAAGTAGGTCGTACAGTGGCATAAGATAGTGCCAAACTGTTAATTCTGTTATGACATCATGTTGTGTCTCTGTATGTAGGTAAACAGCATATAACTCGAGAAGCTGAGTATGGCCAGAAAAGACCCGGGAGCTATAATACGGCTGGATACCAGCCTAAGTGTCCGTTTTTTTACGGACAGCATAACTCGAGACATTATGATTTTGCATGATATTTGTTGGTTGTGTATAGGGGCTGGGAAAGGAAAGGTCAAACACACATCATGCAGTTGTTCGATTTTGGGGTAGGTACTCTTAACCAATACATGAATGAGACCTTAAAGTCTTGAATAAAGGCATGATTATTTGGCGAAGGCTTTTGTTCGTTGAACTCTAGTTTTATATGGTATCACATAACGTAAAGGATACGAATTTTTCCTATCGTCAGAAACACACACACACACGGCTGACAATTCATAGCTTCCGTTGCAGTCTTCGAACTGGGCTGGCTTTTATTGGGGGGTGTTCTGAAACGGGGGAAACTCGCTTTCACGGCAAACTCCTCTCCACAGCAATTTCCCTTCCTCTGCAAACTCCCTTTTCCGGCACAAGAGAACCTAACCCCCCCCCCCCCCCCCATAAAAACGTACCCCCCTTCGAAGACTGCAACGGAGGCTAGACATTTCCCTGGTGTGCCTACACAGGGCTTTGTTCTAGTGAAGGATTTCTTCACGCCCGAGGAACTCCAGCCCAGCAGAGATGGTACAGAAGAACTGGTGGACGCTCTGGCAAAGAGACTGTATGCAGCTGGCAAGATCAAAAGTTGGTTCCTCTTCATCGCTAGAAATTATAGAGAAAAGTTGTTTTCTTTTTAACATGTTTGCTCAGTGCAAGGCCATTGACCACTTCTAGCCACTGAACTACGCTCACTGTAGCAGCATCTCTTCTCCCTAAGTCAGAAACATCAAGCTTCTGCAAGTTCGACGAACTGACTCAATAGGCGAAGCAGGGGTCCGCAGTTGAAAAGAAAATGGAATTTCATCGACATAATAGTTAATATAATCGTTCGAGAAATCGTACAAAATTTCAAATGTAATATTTTATGACACTTAAAGTAAGCCATGACTTAACTTGATTAATTCATTATTCATAACATTTTTCCATTATACTAGTAGTATGAGACTTAAGTCTATGACGCTACCGCGAACGTAAAACCACCGCGAACACCCCATTTTCCAGCTACTGCGAAATTAAAACCCAATAAGCCAGGACCTAGAGTTAGCTTTTACTAGTTTTAGACTAGAATAGACGCCTTTGAAATTGTTTTTTACCTTGCCTGAATCTCTCATGTTACCTGCAATTAGCCCACGGGCAAGAATTTGCAATAAACTTTACCATTAAATCCCCGCGAACTTAAATCCATTTACAGTACGGTTAACGCTTGGGCAATTTTGAAATTCGACGAGCTCCAGCCGATATATAAACTCGGCCGTTGACGCAGGCTTTATTAATTATGAAAAAAATTATAAGCAAATTTATAAACCCCGCCGCAGTCTTCCAATGATGCAAAAAGGTATAAGGTTGACATTATGGGTTGACATTAGGAGTGGGTATCGGTACGGTGTACCGGTACAAACCCGGGGTTTCCTATTGGACCGGTCCGGAAAAACCGGACCTGAAAAAATCAGCTGGACCGGATGGTGGACCTATTACAAAATGAACAAGTTACTTCATCAGACATTCATACGTTTTGGCGCTTACCAGTCGAAGAAAAGAACAGGAGCGAAGTAGAGTAAAGTTTATAGTCATTTCTATTAATGTTTGCCGTCAATCGCTGTTAGCCTTGTCAGGTTTTAGGACGCCGGTGTGAGTCAAATACTCCACCAAACAGACATTTCTTTTTAGTGAAATGGACCATTGTTGTGATTACAGTCAATTCACAAGTTTTGACATAATGAATCAGGTCCAGGTTCAGGTCCGGACCTGGACCTGATCCTCTGAACCTGACCCGGACCTGGACCTGAATTTTCTGTACCGGTACCCACCCCTTGTTGACATTCTTCCGTCACAGACAAGTACCAAGACGCTGACCTGTTCACACGTCTGACAAAAATCGAGGAGGAGTTTCCTGGGACATGCGCACTGCTGCTGAAGGAGGGGAAGATTCACAAGGTCAGATATGTCAACAATGCTGTTTTCTGATAAGAACAACAATAGTAATAATAATGATAATGATAATAAAAACAATAATAATGATGATTACGGTGATATATGACGGTATTCTTTTGCAAATATTTTTTATTAGCCCACAGCAAGTTGATTTTGTGGTTGACATCCTCTGCAAACAGCAAAAATAATGAGATAGGGCGAAAAAAATAAGGTGGGTAAAACAAACAACATGGCAAATTTTGAAAATAGACACCATAAACGTTCGAACAAGAATGGAAGTGATAAAAAAATGGCATTACAACCAACAAGGCATTCATTCTAGAAGTGCACCAGTACATAGTGTAGTAAAAGTGACACGTGTTGTAGACTCATATCACTAACCATGTTGGCAACTACACTCATGGCGTCATATTTGTGCCACTTACAACTATCCAGTAAGTTTCACTTCTGCAACTACAGTCAAGGCTACCTCTCTAGTGTCAATTGTACATACTACTATTAGGTTACAACACAACCTATTTACCCATTTTGGTCAGTATCTGAACATCCCTAAAGAGGAAAAAACTCTTCTTTTTTTTTACTGAAATCGAGCGAAAACTAATAAGCGCGCTGATGTCATCCATAAAATTTACAAAAAAAAACTACATTCGACTAAAAAAGAAAACACGTAACTTGGAAACTATGAAAACACGCCAGTGCCAACATTGATGCCATATGTTTGAACGTAGTGTTGCGTGTGGCGTAACTGGTAGAGCGTTCGACTCGAAATCTAGAGGTCATGATTTCAATACCCACCGTGCCCCCCGACGTTGTGACCTTGGGAAAGGCACTTTACATGACCTTCCTCACTTCATCCAGTTGTAAAAATGGGTACCTGACTTTGGTCGGGGAGGTAAATTAAAAAAAAGACTACCTTCTGTCTGTACCGTGTATGTGGCATAATACACATATAATATACGTTTCAATATAAGTTATTAACTTGAGTGCAGTGCCACATTGTCCACACAAATAGAATGTACAAAAATGTAGAAAAATATGTTTGAACGTAAATATTTGATACGAGACTGCGATATCCATATCTGTCTGTAAACACAGCGTTCCTAAAAACACTTTCGTTCCCCAGGCCTATTGTGACCTGTGGGTCAACGACCGCCTGCTGAATGTAATGGAGCAGCTGGTTGGTCCGGAGATAGCAGGCAACCCGCTGTGGAACCTTCGGCCGAAGGTAAAGTTAGGTTCAAGGTAGAACAAAGTTTTCGGCCCATGGGGATTTCTGTAGTTAAGGGCCACAGGGTGACTGACATCGACGCTGATAATCATAGTAGGGTGCAGTTTTCAAGCACGATACACTTATATGTTGAAGTCGAGGGTATAACCGATCAAAATAAGTGAAAACCCTAAAAAGTTATTGTTTTGAAATTGTTTAAAGCTCTCATTTAATTGGGGTCATGCGGGGCCATGCGGAACTGCAGCCGACTCGCCGAGGTAGTCGGCTGTAAAGGTCACGCGTAATGATACAGGGAATGAGCAAACATCATAATCTTATATACACGATCTGAAATTCGACTCATTATACTACCAGATAGCAAAGTTCATGCCCCGCTGTCTTTCATGTTACAGTGATTTCGACCGCGCTACTTTTTTTTACCCCATCCGGGGTCGCGGATAAATATTAGTGCTGTGTTCTGCTACCTTAGGCTCATGGTTTAAACTACGCATGCTGAATGCGTTGCATCATGGGTAATATGCAAAGTTGAAGGCTCCTGTGACATTAAAAGCAAACATCTGGGCGTGGTGCCTCTGAATCATGGTTTAAACAAGAACTGTTTACAAGTTAGAATCTTCACCTTTGGACTCCAAGCTCTGATTGTAGGAATACGAGAAAAACTCTTCTTAATATTTGTAATTAACGTTAATAGTAATTATACTCACTGGGTACAGCAGTCGATTAAAATACATTTTAAAGCCCAACAACCATCCTTCGATTTTTCCTTGCAAATTGGTGAATAATTGCTCCCAACGGTGGCAATGTTAACGTTGACAATGTTGATGATGACAATGTCAATGCTATTCGGCTTGCTGACAATGCTGATGGCCACACGTGACAATATTCTTACACTGTTCCATAGGTACCAAGCAATGATGAGACAACTGTGCCCTGGCACCAAGGTAAAGCTTCAAATTACTGTGCCTTCTACAGAAATACGAATTAGATAGAGTTTCGAAATGGCATTCCCGCGAGTTCTTTTGGCAGACAGACAGACATACATACATACAAACATACATGTATACATACATACATACATACACACAGAGAGACAGACACACACTCACACACATAAAATAAAGCTAAGCATACGAAAAGTTAAAATTTTCTCCTACTAAAGAAATAAACTCACCTAAACAACACAAGACTGAATCACTAACTCCTCTTCAGCTCTCTGACTCAATAGCTCTGGACACGTGTGTCGTCTCGCGTGTGACGTCAGCAAATGGTCAAAAGTGGAAATCCCCCCCCCCCCCCCCCGTGTACACTAAAACACACCCAGTAACTTTCTAGCGAGGACAGGTCAACGACAATTACTACGGTGTGAATAGCCCGAATGAGTGGCGGGCCATTCTCACCCTGTCTATCATGTAAATGTCATAAACACACACCAAGCAGGCACTGTGCGGGAGTTCACACAAACTAAATTTTATATAACCTCCTTCTTCTATTTATAACGGTTAAAAAGTTTACTTGATGACCAAAAGGTGAAGAGACTAAAGAAATCTTACGACTTCAGAAGTTTTTGAAATGATAGACCCGCAACAATTTTTGTCTCGTATTATCACGCGCTCCGTCAGTTTAGTTGTATTAGCACACCTATACACATCGTAATGTATCTTGGCGTAGTGGATTTTAACTATTAGACTTTTTAACTAATGATCTTGGGTTCGAATCCAAGTTGGTGTACTTTCTTTTTTTTTTCGATAATATTTCACTATTTATCACTTATACGATCGTTCATATTGAAATTTTGCTTACATAATTAATGCTTTGCTTCTTGTGTTCGTTTTATTGAATTAGGAAATATAACGTTAGACTCCAAATAACTAGCAAACTATTGAAAGAAAAGGGTCGACGAAAAATCGTTAATCAACAGACAATTGGTGTGAACTATTCATCCCTGTCCCTGCCGTGCCACTAGATCAGTACGTGGTAATTGGGTACTTTTGCATGTGAAGGGATCGTGTCCTCGCTAGAAATCTACTGGTTGTGTTTTAGTAACGACCCCCCCCCTCCGACAAATCATATCTTGTAACTTTTCTATAATGTAATTCACTAACTCAGATCAACTTTCAAGATTGCGTACGTCGGTGGAGATTAGACATCCAGGTAATAAGATATGCCAAAAATCAGTTACTCAAGCAACTGGATATGATTTTGGAAACGGGCAGACGTTTCATATGGTATCCACCATCTTTCGTCAGTGACACTGAAGTGATCTGGAAGAAAAACTGGTCTTCTATACCCTTACTATGAAAGAAAACAATTTTAGATGTCCAATAGGAGACATTGTAAGACAAAATCATATCCAGTTGCTTGAGTAACTGCTTTGGGGCATATGAAGATTGTTTGTATTTTAACAGACAACTGCTACACTCTGCCAGAGTCTCTGGGCACGTTGATTCCGGTGGCTTGGATTCCTTTGCTGGACGCTACTGTGGAGAATGGCTGTATGCAGGTATGCGTCTGCTTGTAATGGTATGGACGGGGGTAAAATAGAAGGGACTTAGGTATTAGAAAACAGCATGAGGACAAGATTTCAAAATATCAGATCAGTGTGAAATGTGGAGGTGTATTATGTGTCAGTATAACATGTAATAACACTAAGAAGAGTTTGGCGAACGCATACCTCCATGAAATATTTAAAGACTTTTAATCCATCCAGAGGTGGTAAGGTTATGCTGGTCACAAATATGTGAAAACACAGACAGAGAGACAGACAGGCAGGCAGGCAGGCAGAAAGACATAAACAGACACACGCACGCACGCACGCACGCACACACACACAAACACTTGCTTGGTACTGAAGCAGAACTTCACGCTCTTGTGCTGTACATGCTATGACGTTCGTAAATTGTTTTATCAGCTTGGTAGATTACTCGTTAAGTAAGGTTATTCGATACACAACCAGAATTGCACTCACTTCCAACGTTTCGATGTCG
>NC_049979.1:26447016-26450772 GCF_000003815.2 Branchiostoma floridae
CACATTGACACCTGCCAAATTGGAACAAAAAACGTTTTCATTGTCACTCGTACGTTAATCACAGACTGGCAAGCGTTTAAGCGGGGGCAATTTGTGGGATCCGTAAGTGGTATTAAAGTACCGCCTCCGTACGAAATCGTACGGAATCCAACGGATTTGTGAGCACGCAGACATGCCCTAGTAATTTAACGTCCATGCTGGTCTTTCTTCCGTAGACTTTTTTACGGAGGCGGTGCTTACCACTTACGGATCCCAAAAGATTGCCCACGTTTTAGCACGTAGACAGCACGTATTTGCACGTACGGCGGGCTGTGCCCTTAGCTTAACGTGCAACTGCGTGTTGTCTACGTGCAAAAACGTGGGCAATCTTTTGGGACCCGTAAGTGGTAAGTACCGCCTCCGTAAAAAAGTCTACGGAAGAAAGTCCTGCATGGACGTTAAATTACTAGGGCATGTCTGCGTGCTCCCAAATCCGTTGGATTCCGTACGATTTCGTACGGAGGCGGTACTTTAATACCACTTACGGATCCCAAAAATTGCCCCCGCTTAAACGCTTGCGAGTCTGTGATTAACGTCGATGTGACAATGAAAACGTTTTTTGTTCTAATTTGGCAGGTGTCAATGTGAAGACTGACGTGGTGACTTGCGAAGTTCCTTATGGGGGCGTCTTATTCATCAACAATGCCATTCCGCACAGAAGGTACCTTGCTGTTAATGTGCCAGTGAAAGGAGACTTTCTCTATCATTTATGTCTATTTTGTCTACTGTGTGCTCTTCGTTTGGACAGGTTACTGTAAGTACAGAAATGTTCGCGGTTGTTTTATGTTCGTGGTTTTCGCAGTGGTCATAGTATGAGACTACAGACTATGGCGATACCGCGAACTTAAAACCACCCCGAAAAGTCCGTTTTCATGTAAACGCGAAATTAAGTCCCCGCGAACTTTAATGCATTTACGATAATGACGTCACAAAAATGACTTCTTGCCCTAGTATGAGCCATTTTTACGATGCCACTATCCGTTGTAATTTGTCGTACAAGGAACGCACAAAACTCGCCAGTAGACTATTGATTTGAATATCATATAGATGACTGAAATGTTTTCTGAAAAGACTAAAATTTTTCGTGAATGACAAACGGAATTTCATTCCATTGGCACTTGGAAAAAATTGCTTGAGATATGATTCCCGAACATTGATATTGCTTAGATATCGTATACAGATACTAGTAGTACAATCCTTCTCACTGTTGTTGTTGACGGTTATCAGGGATTGAGCACATATATCTTTAAAAATTTTATAACTGATGGCACTTCCATGAAATAAACAGTCTCCCGAATAAGACGGAACAAATCCGCTGGAGCCTGGATCTGCGTTGGCAGGACCCTGACAAGCCTAGCGGATTTTGGGGGAAGCGCAGGCCTGTTCTGATGCGCACCGCCAAGGATCCAACCTACAAGGTGCCACAGAGCGAATGGGACAAGTTCTTCAACGCCGACCGTGGGAGCGAGCTGGAGATGAGCACTGGACTCTCCGTGAGTGTTTTTTTTTGCTACGCCTCAGGGGCGGAGGTATTCTTTACAGTAGAACGATTGCTATGAAGTAGCCAGATGTAATCGCGCTTCTCATTGGCCCGTCCTACATTGCCGCGCCCAAGCGGGGAGGGGCCAATCAGCGCTGGACAGCCGAATTTACGTTACACAGACTAGCTCTGAAGCTACCTAAAAATACACGAATGCATCACTTTGAGATAATTCAATTCTCAAAGGGATTCAGTCGTACATTTCTAGATATCCTAAGAGATATATAGCACCTTTAAATGTCTTAGTCGTAATATTGTAAAGAATACCTACGTCCCTTGAATTGTTTGTTCTATAATTGATAAGTAAGTATATTTTGATAACTCAGCAAACAAAAGGACAAGTGTCTTTCATTGGTAGTCCAGAAGGACACAAGGTTTTAACATCTCACATTCTGGACACGCTATGATCATGACCCGTTGTACACAGGGCGTTAGAAGAAGTGATGTACATTCGGGCGCCCTGGCTGCTTTGGAAAACTTTTTGTTTTATGATTGTAACTAAGATGAAGATTGGTTCTGCTGCAGTACCAAAGAAAGCCACTGAAGTTCATCATGCCAGCAATCATCCACAAATTCACGAGTTATGCTATCCAAAAAACAGACCTACAAACACACCATCCACAAGGTAATAATAACCCTAAATCAAATACTTAGTGTTCATATTTTTTCCAGAGTGATCTTAAAGGCATCAGCAAAATTGATCTTCGTCAAGAAGGTTATATTTTGGGTAGCGTTTGTGTGTGTAAGTGTGTGTGTGTGTGTGTGTAGACGACCATCATAACTAAAAAACGCCTGAATGGATTGTATTGATATTCGGTATATGTGTAGGTCTTGATGAGACCTGGAAACGATTAGATTTTTGGCACCTAGTGGCTTGTTACGGTACTGCAGCAGAACTTCAATGTTTGATATCTTGAGTTTGAGATATATAGTAGTCATGGTTTTCAAGTGGTAGATAGCTTTTGGGGCAAGTGGTGTAGGTGTAGGTCCCCTAGTTACTTTCTATGCTATCATTTCAACAGGGTAAAGAAGTGGACGAGTTTGACACGACCGTGCACGGGCCATGGCTGACCCGCTGGCCGATCGTCCGCCACAATCGCCACACGAGGGCGCTGCTCCTTCAACAGGGCAATGTCTAGGAGGGCACAGGTCAGTAATACACCCTTGCTACCGAGTCCATTTTTATCCTACACTGGGAAAACTAGACTCCTAAGAGCCGCGCGTAAGGTTTATAGGGCCTTTACACTGATCCGAATTAGCAGGAATCAAGCAGAACCAGCCGGAATGAAGTATTTGCAAAATTCGTGCCACATTCGGGGCCATTCTGAGTGGGAATTCCAAATGGACCTTATATTTCCTTCTCACGGGAAGGAATGAGACCAAATCCAGTCCAAATGAAAAGTCTTTTCTTTTCCTGGGAATGCGTACTGTAATCGAGAAATTCTTACTGCATTCCAGATATTCTTTTGGCCACATTCGGGCAGGATTCGTAGTGGCTTGTCGTTTCGGTTGTCCATCGAATGAGATAAGAATGTTTCGAATAATGTTGGAATGCCGCAGAATGCGGTCATACTGCAGTAGGAATAGTTAGAATACACTTAGAATCCACTTCGAATGCCATTCGATATTCTCCACTTCGAATGCACCTCGACAGTTTTTAACATGTCAAAAACTTTCGGGCCAGCCAAAAGAACGGGCACGAATAGCTGGAATGCAGTAAGAATGTCTGGAACACACTACGAATTGCCAGGAATATGTCAGGAATAGAAAAGAATTTTCATTCCGACAGAATTCCGGCTGATTCTTGCTCTAGTGTGAAGGGGGCTTTACCGATCCCCGACATACGCGCCCCCGGTACTCCTGCCCGCCCTACGATCCAGCTGGCCTCAACTATCGCTCTCGTTTGCGCCGCCTCTTTGAATTTGGTTTCCCAGGGTATTTTTTAGCCTTTTTAAGACCCCCTTTACTTAGAAAATGCAAGCTGAACTCTACATTGATGAGATGCCGGGTATAGAGATTCATATGTAGAGTATTAATTACAAAACAACATTTTGGTCCATTTTGTCAGCTTATGCAGACCCCTCATTTGAAGTGGCCAGTCCTTAAATTGACGTCATCAGAAACAAATTGAAATATGGCTGCATTTTTCAAAAAATGTAAAATCCATGACTGTATAG
>NC_049979.1:26451289-26455210 GCF_000003815.2 Branchiostoma floridae
CGAAATGGGGCGAAAGAGGGCTTAAGCGTTCGAATATGTACACAAGATCTACGACTTCATAGTAACGTACTCTATGTCCGTAGAGTGTGGTAGACTAAAATTCAAGCGTCCGTCATTCTATAAAGAGTGTACGGCGTTTAACATCTCCATGGCCCGTTTACTTTGAGTGGCATGACTGTTTTTCTTCCCTTTTATTAATGCATCACACAGACACACCTGTCCGTGGTACTACATATCACACACAGACACATCTGTCCATGGTACTGAACATCACACACAGACTCACACACAGACATACCTATCCGTGGTACTGAACATCACACACAGACACACCTGTCCGTGCACTGAACATTACACACAAACGCGCCTGTCCGTGGTGCTGAACATCACACACAGACACACCTGTCCGTGGTACTGAACATCACACACAGACACACCTGTCCGTGGTACTGAACATCACACAAAGACACACCTGTCCTTCGTACTCACCATCACACACAGACACACCTGTCCGTGGTACTGAACATCACACACAGACACACCTGTCCGTGGTACTGAACATCACACAAAGACACACCTGTCCTTCGTACTCTCCATCACACACAGACACACCTGTCCGTGGTACAGAACATCACACACAAACACACCTGTCCGTGGTACTGAACATCACACACAGACACACCTGTCCGTGGTACTCACCATAACACACAGACACACCTGTCCGTGGTACTGAACAACACACACAGACACACCTGTTCGTGGTACTGAACATCAAACACCGACACACCTATCCGTGATACTGAACATCACACACAGACACACCTGTCCGTAGTACTGAACATCACACACAGACACACCTGTTCGTGGTGCTGAACATCAAACACAGACACACCTATCCGTGATACTGAACATCACACACAGACACACCTGTCCTTCGTACTGAACATCACACACAGACATACCTGTCCGTGGTAGTGAACATCACACACAGACACACCTGTCCGTGGTACTGAACATCACACACAGACACACCTGTCCTTCGTACTGAACATCACACACAGACACACCTGTTCTTGGTACTGAACATCACACACAGACACACCTTTCCGTGATACTGAACATCACACACAGACACACCTGTCCGTGGTATTGAACATCACATAGACACACCTGTCCGTGGTACCGAACATACACACACACACACACACACACACAGACACACCTGTCCGTGGTACTGAAAATCACACACAAACACCTGTCCTTGGTACTATACACCACAGACAGACGCACCTGTACGTGGTGCTGCACATCACACACAGACACACCTGTCCGTGGTACTGAACATCACACACAGACACACCTACCCGTGGTACTGAACATCAAACACAAACACACCTATCCGTGGAACTGAACATCACACACACACACATACACACATCTATCCGTGATACTGAACGTCACACACAGACACACCTGTCCGTGGAACTGAACATCAGACACAGAAACACCTGTCCGTGGTGCTGAACATCACACAGACACACCTGTCCTTGCTACTAAACAACATGCACAGACACACCTGTCCATGGTACTGAACATCAATCATCACAGACACACCTGTCCTTGGTACTAAACAACACGCACAGACACACCTGTCCATGGTACTGAACATCAATCACAGACACACCTGTCCGTGCTACTGAACATCAAACACAGACAAGCCTGCCCGTGGTACTGAACATCACACACACACACACACACACACACACACCTGTCCTTGGTACTGAACAACACGCACAGACACACCTGTCCATGGTAGTGAACATCACACACAGACACACCTGTCCGTGCTACTGAATATCACATCGAGACACATCTGCCAATGGTACTGAACAGGAATAGAAAAGAATTTTCATTCTGACGGCATTCTGGCTCATTCCTTCTCGTGTGAAGGGAATTTAAGGCCTATTTGGAATTCCCACCCGAATGG
This sequence comes from Branchiostoma floridae, assembly GCF_000003815.2. Lineage (NCBI taxonomy): Eukaryota > Metazoa > Chordata > Leptocardii > Amphioxiformes > Branchiostomatidae > Branchiostoma > Branchiostoma floridae. The sequence goes on from NC_049979.1 coordinate 26,453,277, forward strand.
CCCCGAATGGCCCCGAATGTGGCACGAATTTTGCAAGTGATTAATTCCGGCTGGATTTTGCTCGATTCCTGCTGATTCGGTTTCAGTGTGACGGCCCTATTATTACCTGCACCCAAATGATTGTTATGAGCAACATTAAAAAATTACTCTATAGGATCTGCCGCGACCCGGGATTGAACAAGGGACCTTTAGATCTTCAGTCTAACGCTCTCCCAACTGAGCTATCGCGGCTGATGTACAAATGAGTCTTTCTTTACCTCCAAGAAATATCATGGAGGTTATATTTTCAGTAGCGTTTGTCTGTTTGTCTGTCAGTGTACAATTTTACTCAAGAACGGCTGGTGTGTTGGTGGGGTGTGATGAAAGCTGGAAATGATTAGATTTGGGGCCCCCTAGCGGCTCCCCTCGGTACATCATCGCAATTTTCGGTTTTGCTATCTCATGCTCTGAAAAAGCTATAGTCACGAATTTTGAGTATAAGATAGCTCTTGTGCTCAGAAATAAGTGACATGAGTTTGGGCCTCCTAACTTAGCAGAGATAGCAGGGGCATTTTTGTCAAAAACTTCTTAAGTGGATAGCCCAATAAGGAAACAACAAATTTTCATGGTTTTGGGTAGCTACCTTAGACAACGTTGTACAAAATGAAATACTTATTATGCATAATAGGAGTGCATAATTAATGACATAGAGTCCATTCCAAGACATCGTGCGGATGTTTGTTGCCATTGTTTAGAACTGATTTTAAAGTTTTGTAATTATATGTCTAGGACATTTGATACTTCAGAAATATTTCTAACACTGTTTCAACTTTATCACGGGGGCCGCCCTAAGACGGTTCCCGTCGTAAGACGGCACGGATTTTTTGCTGATCTTATTATCCATAAGTACACTGTGTTTGTTACCACTGACTATGCTGATTACAAAGGTAAATAAACCCAAGTCCATGCACACAGCTTTAATTTGCATTCCAAGTATTCTTTAACATATTTACTTCATGTTTTTTTTAAACAGAATTCTAACAGTAATGTTGACAGTGTTGATACACATAAATAAAGCTCCATAAAACACTATGAATATGGGTCTTCAAATGTTTGTTGAGTAGAAAAGCAACCAAAAGGAAGCGACATAAACATTGCCACCATTGTACTCCCAAGGGAGTGTGGCCGTGAAGGTGGCAGACTTAAGAACGCTCCAAAGATTTATTTGACTGTAACAAATGATTCGTGCTGTCTATGAAAATAAGACTTGATAGAGAGATGTAGATGATATTTTCATATAATCAGAGTTTTGTTGATGTTGGCGGTGTCGTTTTTTCGTAATGTTTTTTTTTTAGTCGGGCATTCACAATCAGTGCATTTAGCCCATTGCCCGTAAAAACATCAGCTGGATTGTTCTAGGTACAGCCTTCCTCATGTGAGACAAGAAGTCCATACAGTCACGATTTTACTGTCAAAAGAAAGCTAAAATATCATACTATTAATTTTTTTCTGTGTACTTAAATTTACCACTTACTTCTGAAGAGAGCAAAATGTAAAAAAAGCGTACCAAGTTAAGCTAGGGGCACAACCCGCCGTACTTGCAAGTGCGTGCTGTCTACGTGCCAAAACGTGGGCAATCTTTTGGTATCTGTAAGTGGTAAGTACCGTCTCCGTACGAACACGTGGCGAATCACACGGATTTGGGAGCACGCAGACGCGCCGTAGAAATTTAAGTGCATGCAGAACTTTCTCTGCGTTCGGGCTGCGGATTCGCCCTCCGTACGTGTCAGTACGGGCGACGCGCCTGCCCTGTACAGCCAATGGGCGCACAACGCACTGGCTCCGTGAGTTTATTAACGTTTTCTCATGGTCAAGTGCTCTTGCAGGTACTATTGCAGCATCAGAATCCGGAGTCTCTGCGGTGGAATGGGTGGCATCTTACTTGAGGCAGCTGC
>NC_049979.1:26455310-26469614 GCF_000003815.2 Branchiostoma floridae
ACGTACGTTCATCGAACTTGCACGCACTTACACCATGCGAGTGAGTGAGGAAACCGTACGTAAGCAGCACGTGTAAGTAGGGCCTGCATACGTTAACGTGGCACTCGCACAGAGACCGTACGTTGCACGCACGTGCAACTCACCTACCACTTGCGCAACGAACGATGAACGCAACCGCTCTCCGCCAGGCGTGGCGTGCAGACCACGTACTTACACCTTGCGCAACCGTGCGAGTGACGTGCGTTGACGTACTCCCTCCCTGCTCTTGCCAGTTGTTCCCCACGTTTTCAGGAATACGTGGCGGACGTGGCCTCCACAAAAAACGGCGGGTTGTGCCCCAGGCTTTAGGCACACTGTCCAGCGTAGCACAAAATTGGAAGGTTACATACACGAAATTGTCTCACAGTGTTTACCGCTTGTAACACGCAGCGCGAAAGGTTCATGAACCACATGAATGCATTTCTTATTCAAGTATGTTTTTCGAATCTATGTGTAAAAAATTCAGTCATCAACATTTGACCACTCTCAAGCAACTAGCGATGGAGCGCCATGAGTTTGAGCGCAAGAAAAAGCGTACCGTGTTGGGGCACCTCCCATTAAATATTTCCCTGGTCCTGTAAAACTTTGGAAATATTCATGGTGTGGAATTGGATACTTCTAAAGGTTTCTAAATACTGATAACAGCATTCTACCATTATTTACCATTTTCTACCATTTTCTACCATTTTTTGTAAATGGTTCAGGGGTCTGGGAAGATAGCAATTCACGCATCCTTGCAAAGTATGGTTGGGTGCCATGCAACAATAGCCAACCACAAAGGATCCACCAGTGCCCAGCTGTGAAAGCTAAAAATATACAGAGGCTACAATATGGCTTACTTTTATGGGGGCAATAAACTAATTTAACCATTTGGCAAAGTTTACAAATATTTGTAAATATTTGTAAATGTCAAAAATTAATACAGAGGTTTCACAATTATTCTAAATAAAGATATTTTTGTACAGTTACTTTCAAAATGTTTCTAAAATATTCAAAGAAATTCAAATAGATGAGTATTATCTTAGTCAATTTTTTGAAAAGAATTTGATTATTGTGGCTTAGATATTCTTTTATTGAAAATAATTCAGACTTATTACAAATATCACCTAAAAACCCTCATGGTGTCTTGGAAATGGACTCTATAATCTTTCATAGCAGTTGTTTTAATGTATCTCTTGTCCCGGACATGATATGGTCTTGACATTTTAGTGGTAAATAGCTTTTAACATCATGATCACACCGTACATATAAAATACAGTTTGACATCATGATCACAAAGTACATATAGAATACAGTTTGACATCATGGTTACACCGTACATATAGAATACAGTTCTACATCATGATCACACCGTACATATAGAATACAGTTTGACATCATGGTTACATCGTACATATAGAATACAGTTCTACATCATGATCACACCGTACGTATAGAATACAGTTTGACATCATGATTACGCCGTACATATAGAGTACAGTTTGACATCATGCTTACACCGTACATATAGAATACAGTTTGACATCATGATTACACCGTACATATAGAATACAGTTTGACATCATGATTACACCGTACATATAGAATACAGTTTGACATCATGATTACACCGTACATATAGAATACAGTTTGACATCATGATTACACCGTACATATAGAATACAGTTTGACATCATGATTACACCGTACATATAGAATACAGTTTGACATCATGATTACATATAGAATACAGTTTGACATCATGATTACACCGTACATATAGAATACAGTTTGACATCATGATTACATATAGAATACAGTTTGACATCGTGATTACACCGTACATATAGAATACAGTTTGACATCATGATTACACCGTACATATAGAATACAGTTTGACATCATGATTACACCGTACATATAGAATACAGTTTGACATCATGGTTACACCGTACATATAGAATACAGTTTGACATCGTGATTACACCGTACATATAGAATACAGTTTGACATCATGGTTACACCGTACATATAGAATACAGTTTGACATCATGATTACACCGTACATATAGAATACAGTTTGACATCGTGATTACACCGTACATATAGAATACAGTTTGACATCGTGATTACACCGTACATATAGAATACAGTTTGACATCATGATTACACCGTACATATAGAATACAGTTTAACATCATGATCACGCCGTACACATAGAATACAGTTTGACATTATTACACCGTACGTATATACATACATTATAGTTTGACATTATGATTACACCGTACATATAGAATACAGTACATATAGACTTAATGAATGACTGCTTTATTAGCGTCAAAACATGTACGCATATATCAATGCAGTCATGAAAAGCTGAATTGGGGTATGAGAGATAAATATTTTTTTTCAAAAATCATTCAATACTGCCACGATAAAAGGTAATGTACTATTTATGAATCTGGATGAACGGCATCTGAAATGCGTGTAGTTATTTTGTGTTCTTATTTCCCTGCTATGAACACTTCTCCGTTTAGGGGGCAACCAGCCAGAGACGTGCGGGGACTTACACACAGACACCGCAAAATTCAAACAAAGACTACGGCGTCTCAGGTGCAGGGAAGTTAGTACCAGTTGTTCTAAGGCTCTGTCATAACATGGTGTCTACCTAACGTTATCCTGCACGCCCTCTTTTACACAGCTTCAATGAATGAAGTTTATTTGCAAGTTCGTGCCCTAGGGCTTATTGTAAGTACATGGTATAAACATAGTAGATATTCAAGTGACAATAAACAATCATACTTGTGTTGGCTATTTCTTAACAGGTTGGGTTTGACTTCTTTTTTGGAAGCAGAGGGAGACGAAAAGCCCCAGCTTTTCTAAAATTTGTGGGTTCTGCGATTTCATGAGAAAAGTGGCTTCTGTTCGTGTCAATGTCAATGTACTTAGAGTGGCTTTTATCCAACACGGTACAAAGCCCATGTTGACTTAGAGGTGCACTCAAAGTATTTCCGCAGAAATTTTTCACCTGCTCCTATAGTCCTAGCCGGATCTTAACGATTTCGTATCTTCCATAGGTCTTTTTCATGGTAAATTCAAGACTTAAGAGGCCTTTAGGATAGACGTCACAGTTACGTTGCGCAAATAGAGGGGAACAGAATGGGAATACGGTTACCGGTTGCAGTGCCATCTAAAATCCTTGGAAAACCTCTTTTCCTTGAAACTTTTGGCCCAGTCTGTGGACCTTTTGAGTTAAAATGAACGGATAAGAAGGTGACCGACGGTTACCGAAACATCGGTGGGAGTTAAGCAATGGTTTTGGAAAAGAGCCTCTTTATGCATTGACGTACCAACCTGATAAAACTTATCACAAAGGTTTTTAGTGTTCTTGTTGTATTACGTGGAGGATGTGAACAGGTATTTTTCTGAAGCTAAAGGACACAGCCCGCCGTACGTGCAAATACGTGCTGTTTACGTGCCAAAACGTGGGCAATCTTTTGGGATCCGTATTTGGTAAGTACCGCCTCCGTACGAACTCGTAGGGAATTTGACGGATTTTGGAGCACGCAGACACGCCGTAGAACTTTACGTGCACGCAAAACTTTGTGTGACATCGAGCTGCGTATTCGCCCCCCGTGCGTACCAGTACGGGCGACGCACCTGCCCTGTACAGCCTGAACGTTTTCAGAAATATGTGGTGGACGTGGCCTCTGGAAAAAAAAAACGTACGGACGAATTGCACGTACGGCGGGTTGTGCCCTTAGCTTAAGGGCTCCATGCATTCACGTCGTGTTCGAAGAAGAGACGCTTCACGTGGCGGCGAATTTCCTCCAGTCGGAAGCCATAGATGATGGGGTTAACCGCCGAGTTCAGGATTACAAATACCATCATCGATGGATCCATGCTGCCACAGTCTTCTCTGCAGGCCACTTTGTTGGCCACTGCCGCGCACCAAGGCAGCCAACCCACCAGAAACACGATAGTGATGATGAGGACAGTGATGGCTGATTTTCTGCTTGCGGTAGGCTGGGCCTGGACCGCGGCCTCCTGCCGTCTGATGTCGCTTACCTGCCGCCACAAGCACCGGAACACTTCGAGGTTAAAGCAAACGATCGCACCCATCGGGAGAAGAACGAGAGTCAGAACCAAGACCAGGTAACTGTTCCGACTCCCTCCGCCATATTGGATACACCCTGCCTGTAAGGGGTAGGTACAGCTCCATCCAGACACAGGCAGCAGCGCCCAGATGCTGCTCCACATCCAGATGACGATGATCACAACCTTGCATCTATCGTTGGTGACCTTGTTCTCATACGTAAGCCCGTGCACGATGAACCAGTAGCGCTCGGCCGTTAGCGCCAGGAGACTGTAGGCAGAGGACAGCGCCGAAAGGAGAACAGTGGTGAAAAGGAAACGGAGACAAGCCAAGGGAGGATAAATTCCAGCTTTTGCGTAAAAGTAGACGGTGAAACTCGTACAGATGAAGCTCAATCCAGCCACAATATCGCTTGCCGCCATGTTGGCCATCAGTATGTAGACCGGCTTGTGCAGCGACTCGTACTTGACGATTGCCGCCAAGGGTAAACTGTTCGCCACAACCGATCCGACTGAAATGGCATTCACAATGTGCAACACCCAAAGATATCGAATGTCACTGCCGAAAATGTAACTTTCTGGATCTTTTGTCTCTCCAACTTCAGCACATTCAAATGAAGTTGAAGTTACGTTTTCCTTCGCTTGAGTAGTCTTGTTGCCGAGGCCTAAGCTGCAGTTCTTTGATAGATCCTTCCAACCATCGAAGCTGTTCGTACGCGTACTGTTACTGAGTCCTGTTGTTGAGTTCAGGTTCGGTTGAGGTGCCATAACTGTACCAACGCTGCAACTTGCAACGAAAGCAAGCATCAGGGCGATCTTGATATTCAGCTGTCCGTGCATCATCATCATCATTCCATGTACTTTCAGACTCGTTGTAATGACAATGTTAGCATGTGTGGGCGTCGGACGTGGCGTAACTGGTAGAGCGTTCGGCTCGAAATCTAGCTAGAGGTCCTGAGTTCGATCCCCGCCGTGCCCCCGACGTTGTGCCCTTGGGAAAGGCTCTTTACACGACCTTCCTCACCCAGGTGTAAAAATGGGTACCTGACTTCGGTCGGGGACTCAAGGTAAAAGACTATCTTTACCTTCTGTCTGTACCGTGTATGTGGCACTGTTAATATAAGTTACAGAACTTGAGTGCATGAGTGCACTGTCTCATTGTCCTCGTCTGTCCAACATCACATAAAAAAATGTCAGCATAACACTTACTGTCCAAGGAAACTGCATGCTTCGACCGTTGAAGAACCTTTGATGCATGATTTTGACTGGCACTAAAATTGTTTCGGAGGTCGGTGCAGCAAACCCAGCCAGTGAAGCTCTCTATATGCATGTCAATCAGTGCTCCAACTTTTGAGTGGCCCTCCAAGCTTTTTGCGTGTTGATTGACATCAAGAATTCAAGGTAACGAACGTCTCTTGAAAATTTGCATGCAGGTTCGTTAATGGATATAATCCTAGCTTTTAGCCAGGTGCAGGGAAGCTCAGGTGTACTACTAAGCTTCATAGCTCAGATTGGAATTAAATCAAATCCATGTAATCCCGAACGAAATGTTTGGGTGAAATATAGCATGCAATCTTACACCCACTACAAGTTGATGCACTCCGATTACAACATACATCTCTGACAAATAGTCGCCGACGGACATTATTACAGCGAGTTAAGGAGATCTTCGATCACTGTGGTTACTCATACTTATTATATGGTGATAGCACTAACTATGATCCTCAACATATATGCAATCTATTAAGGACAAGGTTTTCAGATATGTATATTCAAACTTTCTTCCATAATATGTCTGCCGATACTGGCAAGCTTAGATTTTACAGAAAATGTAAAACCGAATATTGTATAGAGAAATATCTCGAACTTTGTGACTTTGATGAGCAGCGTTCCGCTACCAGTAAGATTAGAATTAGTGCCCACCCCCTGGAAATAGAAAAGGGGAGATATATGAAGCTACCTGTGTCTGAGGATTTGTAAATATTGCCCCTCAAATGCTGTGGAAGACGAGAGTCATTTTATCTCTAATTGTTCTTTTTATGATGATATAAGAAACCAACTATTTATGAGAGTATCAAAAATACACGCTTACTTTCTAACTATTCCTGACAATGAGAAATCAACCCTACTATTAAAATCAAAGAACCCACACATTATTAAAGAAGTGGGTAAATTCGTCTTCCACTGCCTAAAAAGAAGAAGTCAAACCCAACAAAGCCAGTATAATGTACACTTCAGTAGCACAACATAGTCATAGAATGTAGTTCCTAGCACCTTTGTATTTTCCTTATTTAAATTTAAACTGTGTAGTATATACGCTGCTATTTCGCCAATAACACCAATGAAATAAAGTTAGAAGCTTTTGAAAGTTAAACTTTCAACCTACATGCATGCAAGCTCATGCACTTCCTACCCTTTAATGGTATATAATGCACTTCAGCAGACATGATCATGAACATGGTACGAGTAGAATCATCGTCTCTAACTCCAAAGCTGGTATCCAAAAACAACAACTATTTCAGCTGTGACCTTTGTTTTCCAAAATGATTCCGAACGTGTGTCTAGGTTTGAAACCAACTTACTGTACTCCTCAACTTCAAGGCCACCATACCCTAAGATCCGGATCTCCTTTCCACTAGACGGCGAGCGCACTCCGCTCTCAATGCGACCTAAATAGGATATGTGTAACATTCGCTTTCACACTGAGAATATCGTACAAAACGTTAAAGTGTGACTGAGAAGGCAAGAAAACAAACAAAGTGTAAAAAGGTTTGTTCTTTTCTATAGAATTCGTTGAGCGATCTGTCAAATTTTGGGTCACGGAGAGAGCGCGGTGAGAGCGCCGTCCTGGTGGACAAGGGGTATAACTAGGCTCACCCCACATTTTTCTGGTCATATGCTTTTCTGCGAATCATAACGGCAACACTTAGTAACACCAGCGACTACATTATATCAGTAATGTGTTAACAGTGACATATGTACGCACGTGAAGACATCGCCGTACTTCAGTCGCCATTCAGCGAACACTCGATGTTGTCCCCGGGCGAGATCGCGCAGGTTCCCGACGATTGGCCAGGTACGAGGCCCTGGTGGGTATTTCCTCGTCAACCGGAGGTTTTGCACGTACAGGTAGACACCTAGTAGTACCAAGGCTACAAAGAACAACTCCATTTTGCTGCTGAGTCCTCACCAGCTACTCCACACGGTCTGTGAGAGTGAGTAACACTCACTGACACAGAGTGCAAAGTTGCATGAGATAAACACCAACGGATGACGTTGGAATTCCCTCCAAGCGCTTGCATTGTTCGAATACAATAGAGCGTCTTCAACCCCCATGCTATGTTACGTCACTTTGTGGCATAATCGTCACCTTTGGTCTCACCTCAACGCTGCGCTCCTTCGTTTTCTGCACCATGTCAGCTGCACCACAGTCATCACAGCCTCCGGCTACAACCACCGAGAACACAACCAAACACACCAGCAGGCCCCAAACTGGAGTTTCTAAATAGCTAGCTTTATTTACCTCTCTTGGACACGTTTTATTACCTTATTGCTCTGTGACGGAGGGTAACCTCCGGCGACAGAGTATTACTTTTGTCAATGGAACTCGCGTTCACATCTGTATTTCTGTACGTTCCCGTTGTCGCATTGGTACGAGGGGTGATCAATAAGTAATGACCTTGAAAGTAATGACTCCAGTGATTTGTAATTTGGAGGATATTGATGAAAGGCTTCATACTATGAAGTTGTGCCTCAAAATCTGAGTTGTGCTTATGTTATTTCTTGGTGAGGCCGAGGACTTATAGATCACCCCTCGTACGTCAATGTTGGAGGGTGAGTCAGAACGTAATGCAAGTGGTTTCATAAAAGACTCATTTTTCAATCGAATGAGTTGAAATTTGGCACATATATGTATAGGCATATGTCTTCTTGAGATTAAAATATGTTAATTTGTTGTTCATTATTTTGACTGAGTTGATTTCAAGCTGACCACACGCATGCAAACACATGCGAAATTTGAAATCACCAACTTGATGATATTTTCGTCAATGATTATAAATTATATATATAAGACAATCATTCATTTACTACAGTAACGAAAAAGCGTTAAGTGGCCTCTTTTCTATGTCCTGTAATACTATCTGTGTGTTACAGGCTTGTGGTATTTGTCTCCAAAAATCAAACTGGGGTACCGTAAGTAACCACATGGTGGCGCTTCAATACCGCTAATAAACCATGATAACTACATGCGCCATTGTGATGCTTGTAAATAACTTTGCCACAAAAAGTACCATGCAGAATCTGCCGCGACCCGGGATTGAACCAGGGACCTTTAGATCTTCAGTCTAACGCTCTCCCAACTTGTTAGGAATTGGTCTGGAGTGAGGTCGGAAATGAGTCGGATATGTTAGGACTGTTGTGATGTTAGGACTTCGGGGGCAGTCCAGCCGGCGGGAGGTACGGCCATCTTGCTGACTGTCAAAGATGGTTAACTCCAGAAGTAGAAGACATAAGAAGTAGAGACATCGACAAAAATTAATAATTCTTAAAATTGAAAGACAAACCTGTATGAATGATCAATGTACATGATTTTTTGTACAGTAAGAATTTAAAAAAAGACCACACTGCCGTGACAATAACGCCTCACCGCTATTGCCGTGACCAGGATTCGAACCTGGGTTATTGCGGCCACAACGCAATGTCCTAACCATGCACTAGACGATCACGGCGAGCTACATATGATCGGGTGATATCTGCACTCCAGCCAGGTGTTACCATTAGTGGTGAGTACCTAAACTCATATTCAGGTTCAGGTCCGGATTCAAGTCCAGCAGTTCAGACTTGAGTCCGGACATTTAGGTTTTTTTTTGACTTGGACCTTAACATTTTTAGGTCCAATTCCAAGTCCGGACTTTAGGTACGCACCACTAGTTACCATACAACTACACCTGTGCTGTTTATGGTGTTTGGTTCGTAATGAACACACACTCACACACACAAGTACCTACTCAATCATACAAACGCACTCATGCACGCACACACATGTGAAATTTGAAATCACCAAGTTGATCATATTCTGTCAATCCGATTGTGAAAAAAATGAATTAAACTATAGTAATTCATTTACTCCAGTAAAAAAAAATAAGATGCCCTTTTTAGAAGTGGTTTCTATTTTTTTTCCTTCTTTTCCAACTTATTTGTCTATTAACCCCGCCCCCCCCCCCCCTTTTAGGCTACAAGTAAATGTTATGGTGACACAACACGCTCATTTGAAAAAAGATTTGGCAGTGAACATTACGAGAAATAACCATCCTCCTACGCAGGGACATCCAACAGCCAAACTGCCTGTCTGGATGTGCCCTGCATGCTCTTTCAACCGCCACTCTAAGTTCATTTGGACGCCCCCCCCCCCCAAAAAAAAACAGCTGTCAGCCAATCAGAGAATAGGCTTTCCGTTTTGAAAAACTGCCTCGCATGTATAAGGGTAACCTCATAAATATTTATAAGCAGGGCGGTCAGGAACTATTAAAGGTGACGGTTGAAAGAGCAGGGCACATCCAGACAGGCGGTTTCGCTGTTGGATGTCCCTGCGTAGGGGGATGGAAATAAGCAACCTGGAAATTATGTACAAGTGAGGTTCATATAGCCATCCCCGTACTTGTAGAAGTGAAGTTCCAAGCACCAATGTAGTGGTCATAACTGTAGTTGTTAACTTGATAAGATCTACCACACTAGTATCACTTTGTGCACCCCTTGAATGCAAGAAAGAGACTTACTAGCTGTGATACCATGTTTTGCCGCTTTAATTCCTATTAGAACGTCTATTGGTCATTTATGAGCACAGTTAATAGGAATTTGAATTATTGAATTGCTATTAAATGTGTACAAGGCACCCCTACATCAAAGTTCAAGTCATTTGGCTGTAAGTCAATGTATAAAGGTAAAATAAACATTTTTTGTTTAAAAAATTGCCCCCCACCTCCCAAAAAAAGCTCAATAAAATTATTTGTAAGGCGTTTGTCAAAAGATGAATACCAAGTCCAGGATATTGGCCAACTATACCCTTGTGCCGAATAAGGTCGTTTGGCGAGTAAAATGACAAGGACGGGATGAACTGATTTCAAGATTAGACAGGAGAACGTGAAGAAGACGCAACATCAATATATTTTCACCCTTACATACGGTTAGATAGAATAAAACAATTTCAAGGTTCACAAGGATACAAAACTTTTTGTTCTGTTTTGATCTGTCTCTAGGTGTGACTCCAAAGTCAATTGGGCGGGCCACTAGGAGCCCGATTTAGTCAGGATAGTAATACTTGTAGCATGTTAACAATTATTGCAAAGCGTGTTAGTAAAATGCATTCGTGTCATATTCTCAATTCAACCCTTAGCTGTAAACGCCTCATTGCAATGTAGTATTATTTTTCCCATTACAACAAAGTACAGTAGAAACCGTTTAAATGCACTGCCCATTTGCCAGCACATTTTGTGCAATTATCCGGATGGTGCAACAAAGCGAAGTTATTTAGCTGGACCGCATCATTACGGACTTTGAGTTCCGTGCAATTAAAAGAAGTGTGTAGTTATCCGTTGTGCAATTAATTGGCTTCTACTGTATTTGATTAAGGGAAGTTGAATTTCAACTGCTCCGGTTTCTTCACTAGTCGCTGTGTCACTTCCCTGCACTTCTTCTTGGCGTCGTCAGGCGTCTGTCCGTACGTCCAAACCTTCGCAAACTCCACCTTACCATGGAGAAACTCGTCATCGAAAGACATCATCCAGGTGATCTTGACGTCAGAGTCTTCCTTTAAGATTTCTGCCTCGAGCAGGTTGACCATGTCTCGGACCTTCCCCGTGAAGTTGTTGTGGACTTGGAGAGGCAGGTTGAGAGCGGCCCGGCCCGTGGGTACAGGCAGGGCGGGACGGACCCCGCAGCACAGCCCGAGGAGCGCCTGTAGCTGCACCCGTCCCGACAGGCAGGCCGCGTACAGGCCGCTCAGATTCCCGGACATCCGGGCATTCACCTCGATCAACTTGATCTGTGGGTACAAGTTTGAACAGTGTTAGAATAGACATATATAGACATGGTATTCATTGACGAGAACATGGTATTCATGAACTAGAATTACAGTATGTGTACAATGCTAAACTTTCTTCCAACAGAAAGCTATACACGAATCAAATGTTCAACCACTGTCACCTTCTTCAGGATCGGTAATGTCGCCAATTAATTCCAAACATAAACTCGCAAGAGTTACAAATACGTGACTCTATTCACGTCACTTGATCTTGTGAATACGTGACGTCAGCAATCGGTCAAACGTGCCAGGAAGTTTTTACCGCCCACCGTCTCTGTTACGTGATGGTTAGAGTGCCCTTATTGTTCCTGAAGAAGGCAACAGTGGTTGTTGAAAATTTGACTCGTGCATACCTTGTCGTTGGAAGAAAGCTTAGCACTGTACTATGATTACTACCAACACGGATGAGATTAATTGATATCTACTGTGTTTATTTTGGGAAAACGAATACCTGTCCGTCGGCCAGAATGAAGTACTCCACGTGCACGAACTGGTTGTTGAAGCCGCGCTCCACCATCCTGCCCACTACCTTATCAAACCCGCCCCACAGTCGCCTCTGGATCACTTCTGTGGACGGCATCAAACAACATTCATCAGGGGAGATCATCTGTACGTGTAATGTTCATTATCATAGTACAATGCTAAAACTTTTTCCAACACAAAGGTAAACACGGATCAAATTTTTCTTACGAATCGGATTACTTGAACACAAACTCCTAAGCTCACTTCAGTGAGAAATCTCTCAACACATTCACATTGAAACACCGAGTTATACCGTTTCAATGGACACAGTCCATACAAATACCTGACACTGAACATGACAAGTTTGTAAGGGGTATGAAGAAGGCCAGCCATGACTGAACAGAGACGGTGGGTTATGTAAACTTCCTGGCACGTTTGATCAATTGCTGACGTCACGTATCCGCACAATCACGTGTCTGTGACCCTCACGAGCTTACTTTTCAGATGTGATTGGTGATTGTTGTGGAAGCTAACGTACGTGTGGGTGTGCTTGTGCACGTGCTCACCTGATAGGGTAGAGGGCATGTAGCTTCCTTGGAAGGGGATGTCCTGTCCCGGCCAGTGGAGGCTGTCAGAGATGGCCCAGTGGAGGATCTCTTTGTTGTAGACACATCCCTCCACACACACCTACGTGTAATGTATGCACAGACATTAGCTCATGGCTGCTTCCCTTCAGCCAATGAGAAGACCCCGTTTTTTCTATGGTTATAAGCACGAGACTGTTTCATGCGAATGAGGAAAAAGTGTGGTGATATCATCCAGAAGTGTTCTAATATCAGAAGGAAAAGTGTAACCTATTTTCGACCGATCCTCGCCTATCTTGCACTCTATCTTGGGAGTAGAATTTCGTCATCTGCTCACTGACCCATACCTGCATTTCCCACTTATTAGACAGTAGTCACCCAATGGAAAACCACTTAACACCAGTCTTCTATGCTGACCATCTGACAAGCTGTGGGAAGATAAACTATCTATAGACTGACCATGGGATCTTACTTCTACAGCATGTCAAGCAATAAGTAAGATAAGTAACAATTTACAAAACTGATGAAGCTGAGAATCTTCGGGGAAGTATGCCATGGCCTAAATTAGATGACCGATATGGCCTTGCTTAGATTTCTGTGTATAACACTAGTCCCGCTACCTTGGGGGTTTCTAGTCTACCCCCCCCCCCCTTTTTCTACTGGTGTTGTATACAGAAATATCGGCTTGCCTATCGCCCATCTATTACTATCAAAATGTACAATGAATATCCCATTAAGATATCTTGAACTCAATCGTATCTTAGTGCCAGTGATTTGCATTTGCCTTACTTTAAAGAAAACTAGAGTTCCACGAACACATACCTTTGCCAAATAAACCAGGTTTGTTAGGTAGAATGATGTCTGTAGACAAATGCGTTACTCATTTCATTTCATTTCAAGATTATATGCTTGGAGTTGGTTTATAAAATTTCGGCATTGATTATGCAAATTAGATCCCAAGTTACAATTAATTGATATCAGCATACCAAAAATCACGATGATCCTTTGATCCATTCTTGAATTATTCTCTTTTCAAGTCTTTGAATACCCCTCTTACTCTCTTCCCTCTTTCTCAGTTACATATGTGACAACTTTGAAAGTACTACAATGTATAATGGAATGCTGTGGATTTATGAACTTTTCCTAATCAGTTATGCAAATTAGCTGTTAATTTGCATAATTAGTATCACATTATATAAGTCTTCACTTAGGCTATTTACATGCCAAAAATCATGACGATCCGTCAACACGTTCATATTTTCTCATTAATTATGCAAATGAGGTCATCATTTGCATGATAAATATGTATTGACATTTCTCTCTTTCTCAGCTACATATGTGACAAGTTTAAAAGTCCTAACATGGAATGTAGTGGATTTATATAATGTCCTCATTAATTATGCAAATTAGCTGTTGATTTGCATAATTGGTATCTCATTTTGTATGTCTTCACTTACGCTACCTACATACCAAAAAACATGATGATCCGTCAACATCTTCATATTTTCTCATTAATTATGCAAATGAGATCATCATTTGCATAATTGATATCTATTGACATTTCCCTCCTTCCCAGCTACATATGTGACAAGTTTCAAAGTCCTATCATAGAATGCAGTGGATTCATAAACTTTCTTCATTAATTATGCAAATTAGCTGTTGATTTGCATAATTAGTATTCCATAATGTAAGTCAACACTCATTCTATCTACATACCAAAAATCAAGAAGATCCGTCAACACGTTGTAGAGATATTCTCATCCAAAGTTTGAAAGGAAACCGGCGCCTGCAGTTCCAAATAAGCCGCTAGGGGCCCAAACTCACAGAACTTTTTCTCTCCCCCCCGGGCTATCTACCACACAAAAATCATGACCACAGCATGTCCAGAACATGAGATATAAAAAATTGAGTTTCCGCTGCAGTACCTTAGCAAGCCGCTATGGGGCCCATTATCGATCTTGACCTTCGTTTTCCCGACCCCTACCCACCTACCAAATATCATCAGGATCCATCCAAGGCTTCTTGAGTTATGGATTGCTCCTGACCCACACACACACACAC